>NC_045550.1:61413662-61613662 GCF_009769535.1 Thamnophis elegans
AATTTGCATGAAATCCATGCAGAGCGAAGAAGTTGAGTCTATTTTATTGGATCAGAAATTCTGGACAACAGAGCCATCTCTTAGATAAAATTAAAGCTAATGTCAGACCAAGGACATTTGCTGGATAAAACCTAGCAGCTTTGGCATACAGAGAATCATGCTTGGCATGTATTTTCTGGAGTTTCATTCATTCCATTCCACTTTTGGGATCTTAGAGAAAGTTGGATAACTTGACCAGATTAATGAGAAGCTGACTATTACCACCTTCTTCTCTATGAGATCTCCTGCTTCCAACATACTGGAAAAAACACTGTAGCAATTCTCTGCAAGACTTTCTTTATATTTCATTTATATGGCCATCCATAATGGGCGGCGGCATACAAGATTAAAGCCACACTTAACCATCTCAACCATGATGCTTGAGGTCAAAACAATAAACTCAACTCATAAAAGCTTTGCCTAACTTCCTGGCCAAAACACCTGGGGGGGACAGGTAGGCTGTTACTGATTTACAAAAGACTAACAGGGTCATGACCATATGAATTGCCAGTGGGATGCTATTTTCATGGAGCAAGCGCTGCCAGAGAGGAAGCATAAGTCCTGGGTCCATCAAAATATTATAGAATAGAATAGAATAGAACAGAGTTGGAAGGGACCTTGGAGGTCTCCTATTCCAACCCACTGCTTAGGCAGGAAACCCCACACCACTTCAGACAAATGGTTTTCCAACATCTTCTTTAAAACTTCCAGTGTTGGAGCATTCACAACTTCTGGAGGCAAGTTGTTCCACTGATTAATTGTTCTAACTGTCGGGAGATTTCGAAGTTGCTTCTCTCCTTGTTTAGTGTCCACCCATTGCTTCTTGTCCTGCCCTCAGGTGCTTTAGAGAACAGCTTGACCCCATCTTCTTTGTTGTAGCCCCTGAGATATTGGAACACTGTTATCATGTCTCCCCTAGTCCTTCTTTTCATTAAACAAGACATACCCAGTTCCTGCAACCATTCTTCATATATTTGGCGTCTTTTGATAGAAGGTGCCTTGCGCCTTCTCTGTTGGATTTGGTGGGCCAAGCATAAATAATGGGAGAGAGGCAGTCCTATCAATAGCTGTACCTTTTAAAAGCCACGAACCTGAAAAATAATGTCAAGCTGGTATTTGTTTTCTAAGCTTATTCTTAAATTAACCCAGAAAGACTAAGAAATGAATGGAAAAAAAATCACGCAACCCTAAGGATTCATATGATACCAAATAGAAAAGATGTTCCAATTTATTTTTTTAACATTTTCACTCATTTATAATGCTTCTTAAAAAATTGAAATTGCAAGCAGTTTGGTTAAAATGTAGGCTGTTGGTAAAAATGCCACAGTCAATATTTAGGCAGTGATATAAATGTCATTTCCTCCTGTGTTTTTCTTTCTTTCTTATAACAATCTCTAAATCTATCATTTTATTATTGGGATTTCATTTCAAAATTCAAATCTGTGGAATAGAAGTGTAATTTTTTCCCCTCCTTTAAGAATGAGCAGTGTAAAATATGTATTCAATTAAATATTCCTGGCTGCCAGTGGATCATTTACCCTATTGGTGGATCTTAAGAATCTTTAAAATGTAGACTACAAATATAAATACCATTTCCTCCTCTGTGTGTATGTTTTAATAAAATCTCTAAATCTAACATCATTTATTACTCAAAATTCATATCTATAGAACAGAAGTGCGATTGTATTTCCTTAATAAAAGCAATGGTATAGAATACATACACACACACACACACACACACACACACACACACACATATATATATAGTGTGTGTGTGTGTATGTGTTGTGTCATAACCCCTGGTATGCCCAAATATGCCTTTATTTATTTATCAGCACAAGTGATTTATTTATCAGCACAACACACACACACACACACACACATGTATGTACATACATACGTACATACATACACACACAACACAAACTGTATATATGCTGGTCTTGCATACCTACACCTGTGAAAATCTACGAAATCAAGTATATATATATAAGTGTAACAATTCTACAGAACTTTCCACATCTAAATAAATATACTTTTGTGTTGTTGTCTTTGGGATGTTGGGCAAGAGACCCGAGAACAAATTTCAGACTTAAGAAAAAAAGGAAGACAGGAGGGGGAAGAAGAAAAAAAGAGATCCTTTCTTTCTGTCAAGGGTATATACATGGATGTATGCACACACCCCGCCACAATGTTATTCTGTATAAGTTATTTGATTGCTCTTCATAGTCTTTTGATTACAATTGGCATTTAGAGAGTCAACCACACACCTTCCACTATGATGCCGTGTCTTCCTGTTCGCCTTATCTGTGGCTGTGATGCCGCACAGCACTCCTATTTCTTTTCTTGTGGGTTTGTGAGGTTTCCTTGATGTTTGTGACAGGCCACGATGGGAGAAGCTTTTATCACGGTGGGGTTTGGAGGCCTCCGCAAATTGAAAATTGCAAATGAAATCCACTGGGCTTGAATTCATCAGCTATTATGTCAGATGACCTTTGGCAGCTGCTGATAAAAATGAGAGAATGTTAGCTCTGATCCAATTTTCACCACTAACCATTCCTTTTCAAATCCATTCACAGCCAGGCAGCCGACGCATGGGAAGTGAAAATGATAGGGTTTCAAGAGAGCTGTATTGTATTGCAGATTAAGATTTTTTTTCTCCCCTTATTTCTAGAGGTCGCCCCCCAGGCCTCTGTCTGGTGTCTACCTATTGTCCAATCAGTTTCAATATCTGCTTCAGAGGACATGCTAGCCATCCTTACAGATAAGTGCTTACAGGAGAAAATAGTTTGGACTTAATAGTTTTGCTTCGGAAGCACCAAGGGTCACAGTGTACCAATATTGACTGGCACATGTTAGTTTAATCTGACATCCTCAAGAATGTGACACTAGATTCTTTCAGGGTTGTTGATCTCTAGAAGATTCCTCTTTATTGTACACCGGAGTTCCAGAAATGTTATTAGACCGTGGCACCTGTTTTATATTCATGAGTTATAGATAGTCTCAAACATCTATCCAAGCAAAACAGGTACAACCTTAAGCTCATGGAAATTGATAAATATACCAACTTATAGTAAGAGTGAGAGGAATTCTGCTCCAGCAACAGCCCTTTGCCCTCCAAGGAGTCTATTTCCTACTGAAGTAGAATGGGTTAATCATAGGATGATAGGAAACATACATTTATTTAACTTCCAGTGAGTGTTGGAAAAATAAACAGATATTATCCTTCAAACATTCCCATTTCAGAAAAGGAACAAATGATCACAGCTGTATACATTTTGCAGGATTTAACCTTCATGTATCTTTCAACCCAGGTTATGATCTTTAAAATTTTACCCATCCAAATATCAACAAAAAAGAAAGAAATCTGGTGGAATATAAAACATTACCCAAGCTGTACGGGAGATTGACATCTATAAAAGTCACTGCTAATCCGTGGCTCATAAATTCTCAATTAATCCCCCAAACAAGGTTGTTATGTGGATAAAATAGAATGAAGCCACTCCATAAAGTAAAGCTTTAGATTAATTAAATTGATTAATCTAAATACCACATACCGCTCCTACTGAAAGGTCCTTTGGGATTTCTCTGTTGATAATGTAAATAAGTCTATTTCCATAAAACCCCATCCATTCCTATCCAGTCTCCTCCAACATCATCATGGGGAATACAAGGGCCAACTTAATTTTGGCTCTTCAAAAGGCCTGTATGCACTGAAAAGACATGACTTGTCCTGAGACTGATGCACAGACACTCATCCCATAAAATCTTAAGTATTAGTCTTAGATGGTCTCGTGATTATTCACTCCAGTGTAGATTTAAAAAAAATCATGAATAGAGGCAGTCTAATGTATTTGAAGGGATGCGGTGGCTCAGTGGCTAAGACACCGAGCTTATCAATCAGAAAAGTCGGCAGTTCAGTGGTTCGAATCCCTAGCGCTGCATAATGGAGTGAGCTCCCGTTATTTGTCCCAGCTCCTGCCAACCTAGCAGTTCGAAAGCATGTAGAAAAGCAAGTGGAAAAATAGGAACCACCGCCGATTATCTCCCATAGACCGATTAGATCACACAGGTTAGGCCTTCTCCGGATCCCATCTGCCAGCCAGTGTCGGCTGGTGAGTCCCCGGGGGAGAGCCTTCTCTGTTGCAGCTCCAGCCCTCTGGAACGATCTCCCCGTGGAGATCCGGACCCTCACTACCCTCCCGGCCTTCCGCAAAGCCGTTAAGTCCTGGCTGCTCCAGCAGGCCGGGTGGCTTTCGAAATATCCAGCCCCTCGGAAATTGTGACTGTTGTATATTTTAATATGTTGTCTTGTGTATTATCCCCTTCCCTTGTTTTATTGTAAGCCACCCAGAGTCCTTCGGGAGTGGGCGGCATACAAGCTCAATAAAACGAAACGAAACTTTGGTGGGAGGGTAACAGCGCTCCATGCGCCTTTGGTGTTTAGTCATGCTAGCCACATGACCACAGAGACGTCTTCAGACAGTGCTGGCTCTTCGGCTTTGAAACAGAGATGAGCACCACCCCCTAGAGTTGGGAACGACTAGCACATATGTGCAAGAGGAACCTTTACCCTAACCTTTAATGTATTTGAAAATGTGGCCATCGCAGCAGTTAATAAGGATCATCCTTATGTGAGATGGTGTATGTGTATGTGCTAAAGAAAGTAGTAGATAGAATTTATATGATATGAGTAGACTGGGCTCCAAAGGGTGTGTGTGTGTCAAATGCATCATCAGTCTGGAGTCCCTTCACACCCACAAGTGATCTAAGCCCAGCTCACCTCAAATTCTACTGACTTTTATATCCCATCGATTTGCCTTTTCTGTCAGTAGTTCAGATTCTTCCAGAGAGCGTCAGATTGAAATAAACCTATATATTCTTTTGAACTGCCAGGACTCCGGATTTCCCCGTGCTTGTCAGAACCCTGATAAACTGATACTTTGGCTATATCCTGCAATGAGAATTGTCTTTTTTTTTAAAAAATGTGGCTGATTTTCTTGTTGAATATTATTGTTCCATGCTGTCCAAAGTCACATTGGTTGAATTGGGCAGCTTTGTAAATGCTGGAAATAAATGAACAAACAATAAAAAAAATAGATAGGTTGGAAAAGGAATCTCAGCAGCTTTTACTGTATGTTATTGATATTAGCAATAGCAATAGCAGTTTGACTTATATACTTCTTCATAGGGCTTTCAGCCCTCTCTAAGCAGTTTACAGAGTCAGCATATCGCCCCCACAGTCTGGGTCCTCATTTCACCCACTTTGGAAGGATGGAAGGCTGAGTCAACCTTGAGCCGGTGAGATTAGAACCGTTGAACTGCAGATAACAGTCAGCTGAAATGGTCTGCAGTACTGCACCCTAACCACTGCGCCACCTCGGCTCTTGAAAATATTAATTAACATAATCAAAAAGATTGGGAGTATGAAAAATGTATACAAAAAAATAGAGTCATACATGCTAAGGCCAGTTAGCTAGACCAATTGTTGGTAAGAAAGACAAAGAAGTTTGTGTAATGGACATAGCAGTTTCTATAGGTAGCAGAATGCAAGAGAAAAAAAAAACTGAAGAAAATAACAAAATATAAAGGCCTGCAAGTAGAAGTAGAACAATTATAGCAAAAGAAAAAGAAGCTTCTTGGATGAGAAGCGAAACATCTTCAAAGAAAAAACCAGAAAGTCCAGTTGCCTCCTGAAAAAGCACCTTTGAGACAACCATGACCTGAATGACTGAGAATCTGTACAGAGCTTTAGCTATATAATTCAGGATGAACACCCTTTGAATGGTATGGGAGTAGGAATGGATCTCCAGATGGGGGAAAAAGTGCAGACTATAGGAAGGAGGATCACTTACTCAGGTGACCCTGAGGACACAGATAAACCTCCAAGTGCTTCAACGACCCTCTAAAAGGATGCAAATGACAAGCTGTCTGCAAGGAATATCAATTCTTCCATTCCCCACTATCCTGTCAGAGCTGAAGAAGCTTCTTGGATGAGAAGCGAAACGTCTTCAAAGAAAAAACAAGTAAGTCCAGTTGCTTCCTGAAAAAAGCACCTTTGGGACAACCATGACCCGGATGACTGAGAATCTCTACAGACTAGAATAAAAGACATGTTTTGATTCTGTAAAATAGCATTGGGCAACTACAGCTGGATTACAACCTGTGGACTTCAACTCCCAGAATTCCTGAGCCAGCCAGGAATGCTGGGAGTTTTAATTCCTGAGCCAGAATGCTGAATGTTGACTCAGGAATTCTGGGAGTTGAAGTCCACTGGTTGTAAAAAGGCTATAGACTAGAATAAAAGAAATGTTTTGGTTCAATAAAACAGAGTTGGGCAATTACAGCTGGTTTGTATTAAACATCTGCAAAGAAAAACAAGGAAGTCCAGTTGCCTCTGGAAAAAGCACCTTTGGGATATAGCAAAAGAAAAAAACAGATAGCACAGTATCAATGGCAATAGGTGCCCAGGGAGCAGTCCCAAAACATAAACCAAGCATGGTAAATGATATTTCTTGGAGATCTTCCAATGCTACATGACTGATTCTGATTGGCCTTCCAGTTCTGAGCCTCCCACCATGGTATTATTTCCTGAACCAACTTATTAATGTACAATGTACTTGGGAGAAACTTAGCACCTCTTGCTTTCCCTTAAGATCTTCCTGCAATCTGCATTTTTAGTAATGTCTGGCAGTTTGGACTAACCACTGCATGTGTTGTTCCTTGCATTCCTGAAAAACATAGATTAATCATCCCTTCTTGTACTTCATATCAAATTTGTTACTTTTGCATATGTGTAGGACAGTGGTGGGATACCACCGGTACACCCCGGTACAGGCGTACTGGTGCCTACTGGGAGCACCAGGTACTGTTCTGGTACGGTGCTCCAGAGGGCCCACCCGCCTGCCCGCTCTCCTTACCGCTATTTGAGGCGATCGGGGCATTTGTGCATGCATGCGCACGGAGCGTACGGCGCCTGCGCAACACTCTGCCGAGCAGCTGGAGCATCGCGGGTGGTAGGTATGCATGCGTGTGCTGTGCATGTGCTGCATGCATGCACGTGGTGGGCGTCTGGCCCCGTTGCACTGTACTGGTTGCACCGGGATCTGGAACCCACCACTGGGGTAGGATAGAGGCACAATGTTATGTCAGCTTAGATATTCTGTAATTCCTAATATGGGCAAGAATGGTAGCGTATTGTGCACTTATACGTACAAAATATCATTCTTTTCTTCACATATTCATTGTATGTGGCTATGTATTTCTTTGTTATAAGAAAAGTTAGTGAATTGGATTTATTACAGTTTATGCTATCTTCAAATATTACTCAGAGATGAATCCCAACAACAAAAGTATAAAATTACAAAAATTATAAACATAAAAATTCACACGTGTCCTCCCCATCCTACTCACCAAGAAATGCAAGGCATAGCAATAGCCCTTAGACTTATATACCGCTTCACAGTGCTTTTACAGCCCTCTCTAAGTGGTTTACAGAGTTCAGCCTATTTGCCTCCAACAATCTGGGTCCTCATTTTACCCACCTTGGAAGGATGGAAGGCTGAGTCAAACTTGAGCCGAGGAGATTCGAACTGCCAAACTGCAGCTAGCAGTCCAGCTGAAGTAGCCTGCTATACTGCACTCTAACCATTGCGCCTCCTCGGATCTCCAGCATAAATACGTGGCTTTGTAATTGTGTACGTGACAAGCATACTGAAATTCCAGGTGCATCACAAACTGCTATGACTCCGTTGTGTGATACGAGTACAGAAAATGCAAATAGAGTTTCAATAAAAACAGTTTGCAAATCATAGGACTCATGGTTCTACTTTATGCGTTAGTCAGACTTCCCTCCCAGTATGACAGCCAGTTTGATGTAGCGGTTAAAACATCAGGCTAGAAACTGGAAGGCTGTGAGTTCCAGTCCTACCTTAGGCACAGAGTCACCTGAGTGACCTTGGGCCAGTTCCTCTCTCTCTGCCCTAGGAAGGAGGCAATGACAAACCACTTCCAAAATTTTGCTAAGAAAAGTGTCCAGGCAGCCGTTAGGAATCAAGATTGACTCAAAGGTAGCCCCTCCCTCAAAAAAAATTCATTAACGTTTATATTGTTTCCTGGACTATCCTCAGGGATGGGCTGCTGGGGGTTTACAGGGGTTTTGGAGAACCTCTAGCTAAGATTATGTGCAGTTCGGAGAACCCCCAAATCCCACTCCTGGCTGGCCATGCCCACCCCATCCCTCCCAGGAGTTCCCACACGGCTCATTTTGGATGCAGGCATGCACGGAGGCTTGGGGAGGGAGAAAAACAGGCCTACTGGAAGTTCTGGCCTGTTTCTGGCCTCTAGAGGGCCTCCAGAGCCTGGGGAGGCCATTTTCACCCACCCAGAGGCTCAGGGAAAGCCTCTGATGCCCGGGGAGGGCAAAAACACCCTCCCCCCGCCATGGTGTAGAAGACCAACTAGGCCATGCCCACCATGGCCACGCCAACACAGCAACTGGGCAGAGAACCCCTTGCTGAAATTTTTGAAGCCCACCCCTGACTATCCTGTAGGAAATTCAGACACTTCAGTAGTAGAAGTGCAAATATGGGTGCTGAGAACGGTCAGTGGACTGTGAAATTAACAAAGATGGAGGAACATGGATATGTTTATCCATGGGAGAAGGCAACTGATGGAGGATATGATAGAACATTTCCAGAATCTGAAGGGATATCACGAAGAAAGAGCCGTAATTTTTTTCTTATTCTTCTGTAGTACTGGACAAAAAAAATGACAGTCATAAAATGTAGAAGGACGGATTCTCTTGGTATTTTAAGATCCACTTCCTCATCTACAAGTTGTTTGTTAATGGAGCTATCAAGTCTAGAAGAGGGAAGTTGATTGTAAATGGCTTCAAGTAGTCTTTGATTAAATATACGTCAAGGTGGATTCCTACAAGGAGCAAGAGTTTGGACACAATAGTCTGTATGTCTCCTTCCAACTCTATGACTTTAACCCTTTAAAAACATGAAAAAATGGAGAAGTAGAAGTAAGAAGAAGAAAAAGAAGTAAGAAGAAAAAAAAGATTGGTGTTCCCAGATGATCTCAAGATTGGACTCTCAGAAAAACCTTCTTATATCACTAACTTGAGTGTTTTCCCCCCTGTCTACTATTCTTTCCACCATTATATAAATTGCTGATATTAACTTCATCAGACGTTGTCATTAAAGTTTTCTGGAGCCAAAACAAAACTCGTTCTGAAGAGCTGAGATGCACTTTTAATACACCTTTCTCCATATAACTTTTTTTTTTATGTTAAGCTGTGCAAAACCCTTTTCGAAACCAAGTTTTTCCAAACAACCTACAATTGGAAATACGTACCAAAGAATGCTGATATAAAAACCTCAAGACCTAGTTTTATTGGCTTTATTTATTCAGAACAAGTATAGGCTGCCTTTTAGTCTAAATGTATTTATCAGATTGCTTATACTGCTTCCAGTTCGTGAAAGATAGCCATACAAATTCTCCAAAACGGGACGTTTTTTCTAATGTGCGTATTTTTTTAAAGAAAACAACCATGATCATTGCATATTCATTGTAATGCGCATTGTGGGACGTGCTCACAATGGCAAACTTCAAAGGGAGTTACAAACACTTAGAGGAAGCTGCCCTTCCTCCTGGTCTGACGCTTGTGGGAGACTGCCCTTCAAGCAAACAAATAAACAAACAAACAAAAAGAACAGTCATAGGAAGCTGAGCAGCTGGAAGCCAAGATGCTTCACAGTATGTCTCTATCAAGGGCATCTGGATGTGAGGTTGGCCTCTTTCCTAAACTTGTGGTTAGCTGCACTCTTGCCTTTTCAAATGGTTATGCATCTGTTTCTACAACATGGCATATTTACATGTATTTTGCATAAGGCTTTCAATCCATTACTTTAATGTCTAAGGTTCCGGATCATTACATTGAAGATTAGCCACCATTCTCTTTCTTGTTCTCTCTCTCTCTCTCTCCCTCTCTCTCCCTCTCTCTCTCTCACCCATACACACACACACCCTTTTTCCCTCCCCCCTCTCTCTCACACACACAGACACACTCTCTCTCACACACACACACACACAAACACTCCCTCTCTTTCTCTCTCTCTCTCTCACACACACACTCCCTTTTCCCTCCCTCTCTCTTTCTCTCTCTCTCTCTCTCACACACACACAAACACTCCCTCTCTTTCTCTCTTTCTCTCTCACTCTCTCTCTCTCACACACACACTCCCTCCCTCTCTCTTTCTTTCTCTCTTTCTCCCCCCCTCTCTCTTTCTCTCTCTCTCCCTCTCTCTCATACATGAACTCCCCCCCTCTCTCACACACACACAGATGGAGATATACACAGAGAGAAAACACATAAATAGAGTTGTAGATGTGTTTTCCTTGTTGGGTTTCAGATAAATTTAGATATCTCTTACTTCGAGGACAATGGAAAAATAGCATATTCTTTGCCGACGTTCTCTTGCTCTGTTCAAAAATGCTTAATATTGGGAAAATAATAGGGGGAAAACTGCGGTTCAAGAAGCGCAAAGGAGCAGAGTGGAGAAATAATCATTATACCTTAAATACCTTGTTGATGTCCCTACATGTATCTATTCAGCTTTAATAGGAGAGATGTGGGATGGCCGAGGTGGAACATGGCCATCAACAGAGAGATTCAAAAAAGGCAATAGGGTGACTGGGATGAAATTCTTCATTGTTTACATGAGTGGCAATGCAACTAAAACGAGGGTGGGCTTTCCATTGTGTAGTTGTGGCCATTATTTTCACTGTTTTGATGCCCATTGTGGAAGCTTGTGAGCAGGATGTTGTTCACAGAGCTTCAAACCAAAGTGGGTGAGATTGTGCGCTTTCATGGCATATTATATATCAGTGGTTCCCAAACTTGGCAACTTTAAGACTTGTGGACTTCAACTCCCAGAATTCTCCAGCTAGCTCTTCTGGCTAGAGAACTCTGGGAGTTGAAGTCCACAAGTCTTAAAGATGCCAAGTTTGGGAACCACTGATATATAATAAATTGTACAGGAAATACATTATGGCCATAGGTTTAATAGCCGAGTGTGAACTTCAAACTCTCTTTTTTACCTTTCCTCCTAATATATTTATGGGCTAAAAAGATTGTTTTGGAGATTTACTTTTTAAAAAGTTGTATTGTGAGATTGGGCTAGCCACAAACTTTTCCCAGGTGATGCAGATAAGCCCAGGTGATTTTTTTTTGAGCTCATAGAAAATTAATTCCATTTTTCTTTTTGGGTGGAAAGAAAAGAATATAAGAGAAGTGGAGCTCCTGAGAGACTAAGAGAAAATGGTTGAAAGGAGGAAAGAAAGAAAAGGATTTACTAGTAGAACAGAATGAAATATGGTAATATTGTCAGTGGTATATAGCTAATAGGATGTGAGGGAAACAATTAATATTATTAATTGTGGATAATTAATTAAGTGAAATGCTTACTATACAAAATTAAATTTGGGGATATATGTTACCGATAGTAAAACAGAATAATAGATGGAAATGAAATGTTAAATTTGATTAACTTTGGGGTGGGGGGCAAATAATGATATTGTTTATATATTAAGAAGAAATCAGAGTTAAGTTGGAAAATATGGAAAGAAAATAAGGTGGCTGAAATTTGAAATGGAAATAGGATGTAAAATGAACTATGCATAAGAGAAGATGTAAAGGGGGAAAACCTAGGCAACACTTGGTTTATAAAATAAGTTAAAATATGTGACAAAAAAAAACTTTGTTTAAAAAAAGAAAAGAAAATTGATTCCATTTTTCTTTACTCTTAGACATAGCCCAGAATAGTATCGATCTCCTGCCTTAGGCAGGAGGTTGGACTAGAAGACCTCCAAGATTCCTTCCCACAGTAGGATTCTATGTTCTATGAAGGTCTCTCTAGATGTAAGTGATGGAAAGAATATGTTGTCCATATCCATACAGATAACAAATCAATACATTTTGCAAACAGAATGCCTTATTTGAGAAAGAGGGAATGGTTAACAACAGTTACCAGTTTTAATAGCATTGGTTAATTTTATCCAACGCTTTCCTTTTTTGAGGTATGGCTTCTGGTTAGAGAAAGCATTATATACACATACACGTATGGTTCAGTGGTGGGATTCAAATAATTTAACATTATTTAACATTATCGATGGGCGCTTCGCCTTAGATGTTACGTCATAAGGGTTAACTGGAGAGGCAGTTTCTGTAAGCAGGCCAATAAAGATGAGGCTAGAAACAACACCAGAATGTTTCCTTCCTGCCTTCCTTACAGGATTAGCCCTGTAAAGTGGAAAAAAACAAAAGGAGATTTCTTCCAACAACCGGTTCTCTGAATGGCTTAGAAAGTTCACAACCAGTTCTTCCTAATTGGTGCAAACTGGCTGAATCCCACCAGTGGCATGATTAGAGATATCCACAGACATTTACAGTATCTCCAGCCAAGATTTGATTCACAGGAAATTTACCAACCTTGGGTAGATGAAGATGGGAAGCTGGATGCTCAAAAAAAGACTTTTATGTATATTTCTCATTATTTTCATCATGGGCTTCCTTTCAAGGCAATTGTCACTTTTCCCCATAGATAATAGCAATAGCACTTAGACTTATATATTGCTTCGTAGTACTTTACAGCCCCCTCTAAGTGGTTTGCAGAGTCAGCATATTGCCCTTAATAATCTGGCTTCCCATTTTACCAACCCTGGACTGATGGCAGGCTGAGTCAACCTTGAGTTGGTCGAACTCTTGGCAGTGGGCAGAGTTAGCCTGCAATACTGCAATCTAACCACTGAGCCACCACATCTTTTAAATGTGATAATTTATAAAGATATGTTGCAACAGGATGTTTCAAAGAACCATAGGGGTATACCAGGGTCAATTCAGAAGACAACGAAGAATGCAAAGAATTAAGTGAAATTATTATTAATATATTATAGAGCAGAGGATTTTCAGAAAATTCCTTTTAACTCCTCTTGCATTCAATAAAAGCACAAAGTGCAGAAAACCATGCACTTTTTCAGAAATCCTGTTTATTGATAATAATTTTGGAGAAGCGATCCCTTTCTTTGCAGATGGCTATTCAGAGAAAGATACAGAATCAAATGTAAAGTTTTTTTATTAGTTCTTCACATTGCATTTAGCCATAATAGCAAATCTTCCAAAATAGGTTGTGTAAAAATACATTAGAGAGCTACAATTGACAATTTAGTCAAGGTCGTGCTGATTGATTCCCAGTCTGCAACTGAGGGGGGGGGGGGGAGTTTTAGTAAATGCTGCAGAAAACCAGGTTCCTATTGCGATTTATAAGAACAAATAAGTTTATCTATAAATGTTTTTTTCCCTTTTCTGTATTATGAATATAGAACTTGAGTATTTGCATGGTACATTTTATAGATCTCTAATTCCTAGATCCTAATTCCAGATAGGTGTGATATGAAAAAGCTTGTTATGTTCTATATCTAAATTTTATAACTTTGTCCAGAATATTTCTTGTCTCTTTTGTCATCTTGTTAAAACATAACATAACAGAACCTGTAACCAAGATTTATAGATGCGTTGGAGGAGGAAGAGGAAGGAGAGGGGAGGAAGGAAGGAGTGTGGAAGGAAAGAAGGAGGAAAGGAAGGAGGGAGGGAGGAAAGGAGGGAGGAGCAAATACTAGAAATGACTCTGAAAATATCAGAAAGAAAGAAAGGAAGGAGGGAGAGAGGAAGGAGGGAAGGAAGGAAAGAGTAGAAGGAAGGAAGGAGTGTGGAAAGAAGGAAGGAGGAAGGAAGGAAGAAAAGAGTGTGGAAGGAAGGAAAGAAAGAGTAGAAGGAAGGAGGGAAGGAAGGAATTTAGTGAGGAAGGAAGGAAGGAGTGGAAAGAAGGAAGAACAAAGAAGGGAGGGAAGGAGGAAAGAGTGTGGAAGGAAGGAAGGAATGGAGGGAGGAGGGAAGGAAGGAAAGAGTGGAGGGACAAAGGAGGGAGGAGGGAGAGAGGAGGGAAGGAAGGAAAGAGTGTGGAAGGAAGGAAGGAAGAGTCGAAGGAAGGAAGGAAGGAAGAAAGGAAGGAAAGAGTGAGTCAATCTCACAATACAAGGAAAGAGTGAGGAAGGAAGGAAGGAAGGAAGAATGGAAGGAAAGAAGGAAAGAATAGAAGGACAAAGGAGGGAGGAGGGAAGGAAGGAAAGAGAATGGAAGAAAGGAAGGAGTGGAAGGAAGGAAGGAAGGAAGGAAGGAAGGAAGGAAGGAAGGAAGGAAGGAAGGAAGGAAGGGAGCAAATACTAGAAATGGCTCTGAAAATATCAGTAACTTTAATGTGTGAGGTTTGTTAACACAGAAAGCAAACAACCAAACTTGCTCTCCAACGACTGTCACTAATATTTATTCGTCCAGTGACTGTTAATCAAACCAAGTTTACAGTCCCGTATAGCACCTGTCACAGGTGCTGATCATTAATCAGCGATTACAGCAGTTTATTCCATTGCTGACAACTTGCAATTTTCTACTGAATCAGCTACTTTGTCAGGTGGGAATTATGGCAAAGCACATGTGACAAAACACATCACACTTTTTTTTCTCCTCCCCCCTCTCCCCCCCCTCCGCTTTTTTCTTTTTTTTGCATTTTTGCATTTTCAGGCTCCTCTCCCCCCCCAGCCCCTCTCCCCCCCCTCCCCGTTTCGAGACAAACAATATCTGGGAACTCAGAAGTAATAAGGCGGAATGTATAATTAATTACCCAGCTTGCTTTAATTAGGGATGAATAAGTTGTGTCCCTCTCATCATCACAAATGTGGTGATGGGTAATACCAGTTTATGCTGTATTAACTGCAAATATGCAATCCTTCTGAGAGCACTTTTGTTGATGAATTTGATGAATGTGACAATAATTAGCAGAGACAGATGAGATCTAAATTACTACTGACAATGTAATGCTATCCTGCTTGAGGGTCTGAGAACGGAGTAGGCTAACATGGCAGGGACTGGGGCCTCATTTCTAATTAATAGTCTTTTTTCCCCCCCTTTCTCTTCCCCCCTCCCTCCTTTTTGCCAGTGGGGGGAAAAATCGAGCAACGGTAATTGTTTTCGTCAAAGGCTGCAGGGAGTTATCAGGGTAATAAAGTTAATTAGCAGAACAAACATCCTTTCACTGCCTTACTAGATTGAGGAAGAGGGGGTAATTCAAACTGCAGAAAGATATGACTAGATGAGCTGATAAGAGGAGAGAGAGAGAAAAAATTTACACAGGAGGCTGAGGGGAAAAAAAATAATCCAATTTCTCTCCTCTCCGTTTCCTTCCCTTGTTCTTCCCCATTTGGGGTTCGGCTGGTGAAAAAACGAATTAGATCTTCCCTGCATTCGGCTGACGCCGTTGCTTCTGTAGGGAACTTTTGGCGTTCACCCTAAAGGTGCCTCTTTCGCGGTTACCCTGGATCTGGATGATCAAACACACAGGAACGACAAATCTGGAGCATTAAAATATATAAAAGGATAGATGTTCACATGAAAATGAACGAATAAACAAAATAAACGCCATCGGTTTTGCCGAGGCATCTGTTGACGCTCAGCCATAATCTTTCAGGACTGAAACTAAACGTTTTCTTTAGGGCACCATTTTACAATTATTTACGAAACATGACTTGGTAATTTGGCAGGATTGGATTTTTTTTTACAGGTGAAATTTAGCTTTCCAGGTATTCCAATGACTGGTTGGCACTCTCTCTCTTTTCCATTTTCATTCTCTCTCTCATTCATTCTTTCTCTCTCATTCTCTCTCTCTGACTGTCTCTCTTCCATTTTCATTCTCTCTCTCTGACTGTCTCTCTGTCTCTCTCATTATGTCAACTGGCTGGTTGTTGTTGCTTTGGTGTTATTTCTTTTTGCACGTAACACCAGACATAAGAACATCTAGATGAATAAAACACAAAGAAGAGAAGGGTCAAAAACATGCAACCCCTCAGAAATAGAGCGTTCCTTCCTCAACTCAGGGCTAACCTTCAATCTACAAATGGCTTCAGAGTAGAGGAAAGGAAATTAAAAATTAGGACATGATTGGGAATGGGCATCTTTGTTCTCATTTTCAGAAGTTGTGTGTCTCCATTATACAACAAGGCACACTGCCTTCTGCATCACTAATTCTATCAAGTTTGCTTTCTTTTGTGATCTACTTCATCTATAACAGTGATGGTGAACCTATGGGTCATACGTGCCGGAAGTAGCATGCAGAGCCATCTCTCTGGGCACGCGATCCATCACCCGTTACTCTTCTGGATTATGGTGCGCTGGCCAGCTGGTCTTCATGTCCACGGGAGCGCCAGAAGAGCAGTTGGCCACTGCGCATGCACATGCCGGGAAGATGACCTTCTGGTTTCCAGTGTGCGCATATGCACAGACCAGTTGGTCTTTGTGAACGCATGTGTGCCAGAAACCGGTGAGACCAGGTGGCGCACCGGGCGGCTGCTCTTCCAGTTTCCGGCACATGTGCGGGCACAAGGTCCCATTTTGGCACTTGGTGCTGAAAAGGTTCAGCAACACTGATCTATAACCTCTCTCTCTCTTTCATCTTCATTCTCTCTCTCATTAGGCCCAAGGTACCTGCGAGACCACCTACTGCCACCAGTAGCCTCCCACCGTCCAGTGCAATCCCACAGAGCTGGCCTCCTCAGGGTGCCGTCGGCCAGACAGTGTCGGCTGGCGACCCCCAGGAGGAGAGCCTTCTTTGTGGGGGCACTTTCCCTCTGGAATGAGCTGCCCCCGGAGCTTCGCATAATCCCTGACCTCCGCGCCCTTAAAAGTTGGCTTTTCCAGCAAGCCAGCCTGACCTGAATAGAATAAAATATAGGATTAATTGAATTGTTAATTTTAATCTAATTTTTAAATTTTTATTGTTAATATTAATTGGGTTTGTTTTTGGATACTTTATTTAATTTCCTTTTTAACTTTTGTAATATGTGTTTTTTTATGTTGTATGCCGTCCTGAGTCCTTTGGGAGAAGGGCGGCATATAAATCCAATAAACAACAACAACATTCTCTCTCTCTCTCTCTCTCTCTCTCTCTCTCTCTCTCTCATTCCCTCTCATTCCCTCTCTCTGACTGGCCCTCTCTTTCTCTCAAAATGGCAACTGGTGCTAAGGTGTTAAGTCAAAATAGCTACCAGAAAAAACAGAAGTCTCCTTCTTCATCAAGTGAGAATTTTAATTTGTTTGGATTAATCAGCTGGGCCCAGGCACGTGTATAAGCCCCGCTGCCTACGCCTGGATCAAACCCAGCATTATTACACGTAGCCTCTAATAATGAGCTCAAAGAAAAAGATTCGGTTTGGTTTTGCTCATGGTTCAAAGTTTCTCATTATGTTTGAATTCTGTAACAAAACATAATGTTCCTTCTTACCTCTCAGAGGGAGGATTATGACCAGTGCAGCACTGAAAACTAGACTTTGCATAATTGAAAGCCATTCATGACCATTTATCTCTATTAAAATTCCATTTATTGATTTGCTTCTTTCGTGGCTTCGAGGTTTCCCTGTAGAATAGGGCTTGCTTCGCTAGCTTTTAACCTTTGGGGTTGCGTTGCCACACTTCTGGGTTCTGAAGCTGGATTTGAGTCTCTGCTCATTTCATCAGCGCCTCTTAACTTGGGGCACATTGCCGTTATGTAAATTAAATCTGTAGTAATTTGATGAGGAAGGAACCTTGCCTTGGAGAGAATTGCTAGAGTGTGTGTGTGTGTGAGTGTGCGCGCGCGCACGCATGTATGTATGTATATGTGTATATATATTGCAATTGTGCTGACAAATAAATAAAGGGGACTAGTATAGATCTATTTCAAGCTATTTAGCTCTCATCAGCTAGCCATATCCTTACTGGGAATCGAACCTGGGCTGTATTACATATTAGGCAGTTATATTAGCCACTAAGCCACAGGCTCTCCTCCTTTATCAGCTAAGCCAGGGAAATAGGTATGTATTGTGTCACAACCCCTAGTATGCCCAAATATGGGAGGGAGCATACTGGTTTCCCTTTCTGTCTATCGGCTCACTCTGGGAGCCATCCAGGCAGAAAGCCATTTTTTTTTAATGTTGCCTTTGTTACATTTGTGTTGCAATTGTGCTGATAAATAAATAAAGGGAGACTAGTATAGATCTATTTCAAGCTATTTAGCTCTCATCAGCTAGCCATATCCTTACTGGGAATAGAACCTAGGCTGTATTACATATTTGGCAGTTATATTAGCCACTAAACCACAGGCTCTCCTCCTTTCCTAGTAAGGGTATGGCTAGCTGACGAGAGCTAAATAGCTTGAAATAGATCTATACTAATCTCCCTTTATTTATTTATCAGCACAATTGCAACACAAATGTAACAAATAGATTTTCACGAGTGTAGGTATGCTGGTCTTGTTGTATTCGGGTCTTTTCCTGTGTAAGATTGAGATTGTCTTGGCAATGTTTCGGCAAGGACTCACTCGCCATCTTCAGGCTGGTGTTTTGGGCTTAAAGTGTGACCCTCTACAAACCTTTGGGTGGGGGGGTGGAGTCCCGGCCCTGTTCCAGCAAGTGGATTGATTGGATGTGTGGCTGTATCATGATTGGTAGATTGGTGTTGATTGGTGCTGGCTGTGTGTCCGTTGTTGTTTTGTGTTGTAATGGCCTGGGTGGTGGGTGGGGCTTGTTTGTTGACTAGGGCTAGTTTCCAGATGTCTGGTAGGTGGGAGGTATTGTCACGTTTATTCATGTTGTGGGGGTGTTTCTCTATAACTTCCATAATTATTCCCTTGTTGAAGTATTCAGTTTTGGAGATTAATTTGGTTCCTTCAAAATTAATTTCATCTCCTGTAGCTTTAAGGTGCTGGAAGAGGGAGGAAGTTTTTTCTTCTTTTCTGACTGCATTCTTATGTTCTGCGATGCATGCATTTATTCTGTTCGTTTGTCCTATGTATGTTGCAGGGCAAATTTTGCAGGGTATTTCGTAGATTCCTAGGTTTTCTAGCTGGATTTTGTCTTTGGGGTTTCTTAAGATGTTGGCTATTTTTTGGTCAGTGTTGAAGGCTGTCTTGATATTGTGTTTGTGGAGAATTTTGCTGATTTTATCTGTGGTGCCTTTGATGTAAGAGAGGAGGCGATGCCGTTGTCCTGTTCTGTGTCTTGGTTTTTTGGGGGAGTATATATATAGCTTTTTCTACCTACATGATTTTGTAGCCCAAGTTATGAAGAGTGCTGTACTACACATCTACAACACAAACTATGTAGTCATATTTGAATGTGTCAATACAGATGAGCCTTGAATTATGACTCCTCGTTCAGCAACTATTCAAACTTGCAGCCGTCCTTAATGAGGCCAGATCTACAGAGTTATAGAATAACTTTATTGTCACTTTGAATGTACACTAATAGGCATACATTAAAATGAAATTTCATTGCATGCAACTCTCAAAGGGTCACCACCTCCAATATACACTTCATAAACATGATTAAATGAATAAATGTAGTAGAGCACAGCACAGCACAGTACAATACACACACCTACATAATATTATATCACTGAGAATCAACACAGTCTAGTTTGGATGTATACATGTACATGGTGAGAAAAACTGAATCCCGAGAGCTTACCAGACAGATGGCATAGGGAACAAAGCTGTTACAGAATCAGGTAGTTGTGCTAGAAATACTTCGAAAATTCCTCCCAGAAGGAAGCAACAGAAACAAATGGTAAAGTGGGTGTGTGTGGGTCTCTAACAATGCTTTGAGCTCTAACCACATAGCGCTTATAAGCAGTCGCCTAAATAACAGGAAGTGAGCTTCCTATAATCTTCTCAGCTGTCCTCACCACTCTCTTTATGGACTTTCTATCTGAGGAACCAAACTACTGCCACCAAACCAATCAGTGATGTAGTTTGTTAAAACGCTCTCAATTGTGCCTCTGTCAAAAGTGGCCAGGACAGAGGTAGAAAGATGTGCTCTCCACATCCGACACAGGAAATGCAGACTCTGATTTGCATGCTTCACTAAGGATGACATATGGAGAGACCAGTTCAGATTGTTAGTTATCTTCATCCCCAGATACTTAATACTGTTGACCATCTCTACAGCTGCATCCTTGATACCGAGTGTAGTATGACTGTGCTGGCTCTTTCTAAAAAGAGTTCTTGTCATCACAACATCCTTGCAGTCACATGATCATGCTTTCGGACATACCCTGCCAGCTTCCCCCCAGCAGTCAATGGGGAAACCAGCAGGAAGTCAGAACTGGCAGTCATGTGAGGTTCTTGTTTAATAACTTCTGCAATCTTCATTTAACGATGGCAACTGGAGCTTCTATAATTGCCATCACTGAGCAACACAGACACATGACACTGTGCTTTACAACTGCATTGCGCTAATGATATTGCTGTTGCAGCTCAAGAACTGCCTGAATAAACTATTTAATTTCCCCTAATCCCAGAATTATAGGCAAATTGCTACGAACACTACTAAAAAGTCTTTTCTTCGAAAAACTATGCTACCTACTTGGAAACTGCTCAGTTTCTTTTTTAAATTCTGGGATTTTGTTCAAAAGTTAGAAAACTTGTTTATTTAAGAAATTCCAGAAAACTCAAAGCTTAAGTTGTCAGGATGCTGAATTTTCTATGTTAAAAAAAAATGATTTTGTTTGTTTTGTTCACACTGTACAAACAGCAGCACAGTAATAGCAAACATGTGCTTGTTCCTCTAAGACAGTGTTCCTAACTTTGGCAACCTTAAAATATGTGGACTTCCACTCGAGATGCTGGCTGGGGAATTCTGGGAGTTGTGATCCACATGTCGTAAAACTGCCACGGTTAGGAAACGGTGTTCTAAGAAATGGTCAACTATAATCTCAGGATTTTTCAGTATGTGTGTTTTGATTTTTATCTATTTTCATGGCTAGGTTGATTCTTTGCAGGAGAAAACACATTTTTTTCAACTTTAGATAACACCTGATAGGGATTAGGAGTGGCCAAGGATACATTATCAGGGACTTTCTTCGTGTTTGTTGTAACTTCAGAACAAATATGATATTGTACCTTTTTTTTCTGTGGCAGCTGAGCTACACTTTTCATCCATACTTAAACTGAAGTGGTCAATAGTGCAATATTATCACAGATCATCCATGTTTGTATATGTCATCAACTTATTTATCTCGCAATGGCCACAATGAGAAAGAGAAAGAGAGAGAGAGAGACAGAGATGGACACACACGGATGGATGGACACACACAGACAGAAACACACAGACACACACAGAGACAGACAGACACACACACACAGACACAGAGACACAGACACAGACAGATACACACAGAAAGACAGAGACAGACAGACACACACACACAGACACAGAGACACAGACAGATACACACAGAAAGACAGAGACAGACAGACACACACAGAGAGACAGAGACATACAAAGAGAGACAGAGAGAGAGAGAGAGACAGAGAGATAGAGAGACAGAGACACAAACAAGACAGAGAGAGAAAGAGAGAGAGAGAGAGAGAGAGAGAGAGAGAGAGAGAGAGATTGGACCATTTGTAAAGTCAAACTTCACCTCTAAAAAAGTAAAATTATGCCAAATAATTAAGTAATTCTAAAATGGTGCTAAAATGGTGCTAAAATCTTCATTTTTAGTGCTGAAAGATTATGGCTGAATATCAATGGGTGCCTCAGGAACCAAATGGTGTTTTTTGTTAATGTATTCATTTTAATGTGAATATCTATCATTTTATTATTTTAACGTTTTGTTGTTTTGGCCTTGTGGTAATAAGCCTTTCTTCTTGTATAGATTCTACATCCCATTCTGAGGTAACTACCCCCCTTTTTTAAGAAGGCAGAATGTTTCCAGCTGAAATAGTTCCATAACTAGTTGAAATAGTTAAATTTATTTCAAATATAAAATATAGAAATATTTTATATTTGAAATAAATTTAAAATAAAATATATTTCATTTTAATATTGATTATATTGTGTTTATTTAAAATTATTCTATTATATTTATACATTTTAGCTCTATTTAGGGTTTTTTATATTATCTATATAGTCTTTGTTAAAGAGAAAAATGCAAAAAGAAGCAAGAAGAGAAAGAAAAAGTAGTGACTTTTTCCAGTGTAGTAGAATACATAAAAGAATGGCTACCTCAACCTTTTCCTTTACACTTCTCCACATTTCAAGCCATTTCTACAACAAAGAAATCACTTTCATAATCAAAACCTAAAATCAAAATTTCATTTTGTTTCCTGGTTTCGAAAGGAAACTCCAGAAACTGTTTTCTAACAGAAACAAAAGTACATAAATTCATCATCTATATATCTAAAAATAGCTGGCTGTGTGTGTGCGTGTGTGAGTGTGCGTGTGTGTGTTCCAGCATAACTGTGGAACACCTTGAACAATTTCAACCATACCTGATACACAGATTACATACTCTTTGGAAACAAATACTGTGGGGGTAAGACAACCCTAACACCCCCTCGGGGTGTATGTGTTCTGTTAAGATACAGCCTGTTGTGTCTTAAAATGGCTTCTACCGTGCTGCCTTAAAATAGCTTCTACTGTACAGTGCTGGGGAGTTGCCATGGAAACAGCTTCACATTACTCTACAAGGGGGCTCCCTCTGGTAAGGGGAAAAAATCCAACATTAGAAATTGCAGCGACGTTCGTGGAAGGAGGGTTGCGATAAATAGATACATGGGCAGCGCCGGGTTATCAGCTAGTCAAATATAAAATATGATTATTATGGCTTTGAAGCCTTATGACCAAGGGCCATCTGCATAGCTTGGAATTCAGATGTCATTGTTTGAATGTAGTCCTTGTGGAAATAGCAATTACTGTATGTATTGCAATTCAGTTAAGAGGTAGCAGAACTTCTAGCTGGCTGGGAATAATTTGTCCTATTTTGTCTTAGTTGACAAAATGGTATATGTGAACGCTCTGATTTTTGCATTACATTTCAGCAGTCTTTCTTCCTGAACTTACATCTTTCTGGAGCATTTTGTCAGCACTGAACAAATGTTCAGTGAATAGCAGATATTCATTATGGTCCTTGACTAGAATTCTGCAGGCTAATAAAATAATTAAACAATTTCTATTTCAGATCAAATTAAATACCTATATTTGGAACAATGATTTGAGTTAAATATTCTGCTGGGTTGAAAAAAAGAGGGGGTCAGCTTCTGGAAAACATATTCCTGGGTACAGCAGATTGGACCTTCCAAGTCTCTAATATGTTGCTTGAGGTATAGCCCGTTTGTTAACTTGTAAAGCGTTTCCATGACTACTATCGTTGACATAGGAAAAGGGAGGGGAATTCCATGCATACCTTTGGCCAGAGTCAGGTCTCATATTCCTACAGCTGGTGTGTGAAATGCGCATGTTCATAGCCTGCTGTAGCACCTTATTGGTGGATGTGATTTATGACACAGACAGAAGGGAGGGGATACAGGGGTTAAGTTCAAACGCAATTAAGGGGAAGTCAGTTTTGGCCCCACAGAAGAACATGCCAAAATGTTGATCCTAATAAATGAATGGATTTCTTTTGAACTTTGTCTCGAGGCTCGTAAATTAGTTAGGTCATCTTTTGGAAACTTCACACCGTTATCAATACGATATCTTTTGAGAACCGATTGTCAAGAACCAGTGAAATCAGAAGATCCAGGCAGTTCAAATAGGTATAAAGATTTATATCAAGCTTAAGCTCTCTATAAGAATCTGAACTAATGACAATCGGAGCAAATTGGCAGTAGATAAGAGTCCATAGAATTCAGGGTGGGCTGGACTTAGTTATCTTGGGGGCGTGAAGGGACTCATGACTAATGATGAGTTTGACTCCTCCCTCGGTCTCAACCTGGCCTTATCTGGCTTCTGCAAGGAAGCAAGTCTGGTGAACAACTTTGGAAGGCTAGTTCAGAGTTTGCTGATACTGAGAAGACTGGCCCCTTAAATGTGGATGTCGACAGTTTGTCTCAGTGCTCACTCCTGTCGAGAGAAAAGGTGATCTTTAAGTTACTCCAGTCCACAAAATTCAGGAACCTGAAAGCAAAACTCAAAAAGTAAATGTTGAATTCGGCCCAGAAATAGACAAGATGTTGAAAAGCAGGGAGATCTAGAGGGCAGAGTTAACATTGCCACAAATGATGCAAGTCCATCCCTTTTTGATCTCCGTTGCTCTTCATTTAGTGCCAATTTTGTGCTCACTGCTAGTTGACTGGATTCTTGCATATAGACTTGAATAAATCTTCTGTGCTGGAACTTAATGTAGGGTCCGGATCCTTTGCACCTGACACAAGCAGACTGAACATTCCTTAAAAAGGCAAGATAATACATACCCAAGATCACCCTCTAAATGTCATTTTGAGTAGGGATTAAACCCATGCCACTCAAATTCTACTTTATCAGTAATCTAATTATTTGATTTCACCAGGAAAGAATCATCTTATGCCCCTATTTAGGAGCAATGAGGCTGTTAAATAATTGGAAATATTCTTTGAATTACTGTGATATAATAATCTCTAGGTATACCCACGTTACACCTATCCTCCATGAGCTGCACTGGCTTCCCATTGGTCTCCGGACACGTTTCAAGGTGCTAATCGTTACTTTTAAAGCCCTACATGGTTTAGGACCTGGCTACCTGAGAGACCGCCTCCTGCCATTTACCTCCCAGAGACCTATAAGATCACACAGACTAGGCCTCCTCCGGATTCCATCTGCCGGTCAATGTCGGCTGGCGACTCCCCGGGGGAGGGCCTTCTCTGTAGCTGCTCCGGCCCTATGGAACGATCTCCCCGTGGAGATCCGGACCCTTACTACTCTTCCGGCCTTTCGCAAAGCGATTAAGACCTGGCTGTTCCGGCCGGCCTGGGGCTGTTGATTTATCCAGCCCCATTCTAAGCTATATGAATGTTGTGAAATTTTAATGTCTGTTCTTTTTAATTCTTATATGTTCCCCCTTCCTGCTTTTATCTGTAAGCCGCCCTGAGTCTCTCGAGAGTGGGCGGCATACAAATCCTAATAAACCGTAAACCGAAACGGTAGGTTTCTCTAGCCAATTTCCAAGATGTTATGAAGATTTTCACACTGATGTTCTCTCTATATAATCATACTTAAACCATAATGTAACTGATTTGGTGATTATTATTTTTTGATGAACCTACCTATTTGTCGTGCCTTCATGGTTAAGCAAACCAGATTAACCTAATACACAAACCCCACCAATCTCTTAATTTTAAAATCGGAGAGTAGCAGGGACGAGGGAGTTTGGTATAGCGTTTAACCCAATACCAAGTGATTCATAACATCCCCATGTGGCCTTTATTCATAAGTATAGAATTTATAGACCTGCTGTACTAACCAGGATGTGCTACTGAGTAGAAAAAATTACCCTTTATCAATTCACTTTCAATTAAAATGCAAATTATTCTCCATTGAAAAATATCGAGTTTGGGGGTGATGCAAGGTATCGGAAAAACTCTGTGAGTTATCATTTAATGGCCCAGACACAAAATGGATCCAATCTCCCTTTGCCCTCTGCTCTTAAATTGCACTGTTCTGCACCAAACCATGCCCAGTTCTGGGGGACAACTATTCTTTTTCTTCTCCTACGCCTCCTATTTTCTTCTTTTCTTTCAAATAATGCAACGAGTGCCCCATACAAACAACACCCACCGGTATCGGAAGTGTTATTACCCTACCTCTTCCAGGACATTACAAATCTGCATGCAAGAAAGAATTTGCACACAAGGTGGGGATGTTAGCAACCAACTATGTTTTACCATTGTCACAAACCTCACCGTAATTAACAAAACATATTGTTTTCAGCTCGAGCTGCAAAGATAAATTTGGGAGCTCAGGATACAGAGAGAGCGACGAATGAGGAAAGGTTGGGCAAGTGAGCCTGTAATAGAAACCCTGAGCCATAGCTTTCATTGCAGTGTCTGCAGGCCTGGAAAGGAAATAATAGCAATCTTTCTATCTTTGTTTTGTTTTTTTTAGGCTTTCTGGTGTCTGCAAAAAAAAATCCAAACCCCCAAAAACAGCAGAGCAATCTTGCAAGATAAATCCACCATGTGATTCCTTAGACTCTTAAGCAGCATGCGCTGTTCCAAATAAGGTAAGATGATTCACAGAGATGGCTGTGCTATCGTTTCTCTTTCCCTTTCTCCCCCCTCCCTCTTTCCCCCAGCAAAAATAGCACCATCTCTGCCTTGTTGATGGGAAACAGAGGGTCTGCTTTTACAGAAGCCTAGCCCAGCCGTTAGAAAATAAAAGCTGGGAGAAAGGGTAATAAATAATGACAACAGATGTTTGTAAACTAAGCGGCTGCTATGTTCAGTGTTGCCATGTGTTGTCTTGCCTTGATGTGCTGTCAGCTCGCTCTCACCTGGGACTACTGATATCTTATCAAAGCTCAAGCAGTTCCTTTTCAACCCCCCTGGCAGATAATAGCGCCTTTCAATTTGTCATAGGAAGAGTCGAAAAGAACCGTGGCAGTGATTGGTCAGGTGACAACTTGATGGACAGCTTGACAGCCCTTAAAGCATCACGGGAAATGGCTGTCACCTGAATTTACCCCCCCCCAACCATCCCCCATTCTCCCCCCCCCCCGTCGCTACCAGGGAGATAACCTTCAGTGTGACAGCAGGGAGAAAAATCTGAATATTTACAACCGGTTTGGTAAAAGTGTCGCACTTGCGCAAGGTGGATCGTGGGTGAATTGAGTTTATTATACGAGTAAAGGTGGCTTCAACTTGCAAATAATACCAACTTTTCCTAAGGTTGTATATAGTAAGCATTAACATTGGGTCTATAAATATAGTTGGGTGCACATGCTTATTTTTGTGTGCGCATAATGCTCTCCTCCAACTTCTACTTTCAAACATCAGCTGCTACAGATACTACCCATGAAATATCTCGCACATTTATATGGCACCACTAACAAGTTTAACAACTACTTCAACGTGGAGCAAACTACAGTCTCTATTTTTTATTTATTTATTTTGGTTTGTCAGAGAGCATGTATGAGAGAACGAGTGTAAGTATGAATATAACATATAAACATGTAATTGTAAGCAGGTCTACGTAGATACATAAGAAATGAGTACAAAAAGATGGGAACAGTAGGACAGGGATGGTAGGCATGCTGGTACACTTATGCATGCCCCTTACAGACCTCTTAGGAATGGGTTGAGGTCCACAGTAGACAGTTTAAAGTTTTGGGGGCTTGAGGATGTAACAACAGAGTCGGGTAGAGCATTCCAGGCATTGACCACTCTGTTGCTGAAGTCGTATTTTCTGCAATCGAATTTGGAGCGGTTTGCTTTTCTGCAGAAGGGCTCGGGAACAACAGGAAGAATTGTAAACTTTTATTTATAATGAACTATAAGTGAATATAAATAGGTTTGACATGTCCTTGTGACCCATTTTCCCTTTCCATATTGAGGATTTATTCACTTTATCTTGTATGAGAGGCATTTTTAAGCCATTCACCAGCACATTTTTAAATAAATATAGTATGGAACAGGATAAATTCTTGCGTTTTTCTTCTCTTCATCCCTTCTCTGTAGTTTGGGCACCATTCTGCATTCCTTTTGGTTGATTATTAATTATTAGTTTAGAGAATTATATGACTACTGTAAATAACAAGGAATATACTTGAGATATTATAATGCAAATGCTAGTTGTTTGAAGAAACACCACTTTTCCCTTTTGTGACTCATAGGAAATATCTGTTGACATATTTAAGAAAATTTCAGATTAAGATAAGGGCATTCCTGCTTTTGGTATTATTTTTATTTATTTTTTTATTTTTACTATTACTCCATCTGGATTAATATTTCAACAGGCCTACACATACTATCACAGCCAACTTCTTTATTCGCTGAAATATTTTAATAGGCAAAAAATTATTTTCCACAGAGTCTAAACAGAGTTCACTTTCTGGAAATAGGCTGTAAAATCACAAACCTACACAAGACGTTTAATAAATCAAATTAAAAAAAAGATCATTAACTAGAACGGACAACTGTAAACTGAAAAAGGAATAACTCAGGACAAAAAAAAGGGATTGCAGGATTGCAGAGAAATATGGAGACCTTGACAACTTGAAGTATAGAGATGGTGCTAACTAGGTTGCTACAGATAGAGCTTTGCACGCTTTTATTCCTGAATAATTATTCTCAGTCCAAAATAACTATTCTTGTACAGAAATGAAGGCGAATATACGTGTCCAAGAGTGAGATGGCAGGATCCAATCTGGTTCGGTTACAGTCGTAAGCAATACCGATTATAATCCACAACTGCAGCCTAGGTAGAAAATAATGGGGAAATCTTCCATTGTCCCGATTTTACTACCCTAACTTTGTGCATATAGGGGAGGCAACCTATTATTAACAAACCTTGTTTTTCCCCACACCCTCCCTGGACACTCTGTATTACCAAAATTTTGCCGCTGAAATGTGCATGATGATGAGAGGGTTTGTGTCTTACCACTCCCATGCTCAAAATTTCCCATCGCATCTCAGCTCTGTGACGGGACCAGCAGATGGTGAATCTCTAGATTCAGATTTATTTATTTTATTTTATTTTATTTAAAAAAATGAGCACAGGGAGGTCTCTCCTTTGATTTTCACAGCTTGTTGTGGGTTGGACTATTGTGGTCGGCTGTGAGTTTCAGATACTATGGGGGTGAGCTACAAAAAGGGCTGCCCCTTTTGTTTGAAGAATCTCTTTGTTAAAAAATTTTTCAACCAAGTCGTTCATATGCGGATGAAAGGTTTATTTACAACATGATCATGCTTACTTTCAAGGCTAAGTAAATTTGGGTTGTATTTCTAGCGTTCCCTTTTCAGGCAAGGAAACGGTTGCAAAAAGATATAATTCAAAATTATTATTATGTGGTTAATCTTTGGTGAGATTCACAGCCTTTGGGGCTGGTTGGTAGCTCAACAGCTCGAGTCCTAACCAAGGACCTAGGAACTGTTAAGGTAACGTCGGAGGATATAAGCTGTTCCAAGTAGGGTGTTTTTTTGTAGAGTCAGAATGTTCAAGTCTGATAAATTCAGAATTTCCAAATAGCGAGGTAGCCCTTTAGGTATTGCTCCAAGAGCTCCAATTACAATTGGGACAACACACGATTTCTTTTTCCACAGTCGCTCAACTTCAATTTGCAAGTCCCGGTACTTTGTGATTTTTTTTTCTTGCTGTTTATCTTCAATTCGTGCATCATCAGGTATTGCAATGTCAATGAACCATACTTTTTTCTTTTCAACTATTGTTATGTCAGGCGTGTTTTAGGCCAAGTGCCTACACATGATTATCATCAGGTGTATTATTATTATTATTATACAATTGTATCACAGCGGCCAGTTGTTTCGCCGGATTTGGCATTGGTTACTAGTCGGGCCCCACCCAGGGGCCTAGGACGTCGTAACGTATTTTCGTAATATGCGTGCAGATCCAAGCAGTGCGGCTTTTTGCATTTGACTGATGGTGATTTTGTCAATTTTTAACTGTTTTAAATGTAATTCCAGTGCTTTTGTAATAGCACCCAGTGTGCCGATTACCACTGGAATTACCACTGCTGGTTTGTGCCATAGTCGTTGAATTTCGATTTTTAAGTCCTGGTATTTTGTGATTTTTTTTCATGTTCCTTCTCGGCGACCCTGCTATAACTTGGTATTGCGATGTCTATGATTGTGACCTTATTTTTCTCAACCAGTGTGATGTCTGGTGTATTATGCGCCAGTATTTTGTCCGTTTGTATACGGAAATCTCACAAGATCTTGACCATCTGATTTTCGGTGACTTTTTCAGGCTGATGTTCCCACCAGTTTGTTGCTGTTTTAATATTATAATTTTTGCACAAATTCCAATGGATCATTTGTGCTACTGAATTGTGCCGCAATCTATAATCAGTCTGCGCGATTTTTTTACAGCAGCTGAGTATGTGATCAACAGTCTCATCAGCTTCTTTGCAAAGTCTGCATTTGGCATCATCAGAGGATTTTTCAATTTTGGCCTTAATGGCATTTGTGCGGATAACTTGTTCTTGCGCAGCCAGGATTAGTGACTCTGTTTCTTTCTTTAATGTACCTGTTGTTAACCATAACCAAGTTTTTTCACTGTCCACTTTATCTTTTATTTTTTTCAGAAATTGACCATGCAATGCTTTGTTCTGCCAACTCTCCATTCTTGATTTTATCACATCTTTTCTGTATTCTTGTTTCGTCTGTTGGACCTTCAATAGATTTTTGTTCTTTACTTCGATTAATAGATGTTCTTGACTTTCTTTTAAATAATCAGCCAGTGCATGTGTTTCTTCTTCAACTGTTTGCTTCACTTGTAATAATCCTCTGCCACCTGATTTTTGGGGCAGGTATAGTCTATCAATATCACCAAGTGGATGTAAACTGTAGTGCATTGTCATTAGTTTCCTGGTTTTTTGGTCCAAAACGTCCAAATCAGCTTGTGTCCAGTTAACTATACCAACTGTGTATCTTAAGGCCCAAAACGAAAAATCCTCTGATGATGCCAAATGCAGATTTTGCAAATAAGTTGATGAAACTGTTGATCACATACTCAGCTGCTGTAAAAAAATCGTGCAGACTGATTATAAGTTGCAGCACAATTCAGTAGCAAAAATGATCCACTGGAATTTGTGCAAAAATTATAATATTAAAACAACAACAAACTGGTGGGAACATAAGCCTGAAAAAGTCACCGAAAATCAGATGGTCAAGATCTTATGGGATTTTCGTATACAAACGGACAAAATACTGACGCATAATACACCAGACATCACACTGGTTGAGAAAAATAAGGTTTCAATCATAGACATCGCAATACCAGATGATAGCAAGGTCGCCGAGAAGGAACATGAAAAAATCATTAAATACCAGGAGTTTTTGTCTTTCTTATTGACAAGTGTTAAGTCCGGGGTGTTATGTGACAGGTGCCTGTCTGCCTGGATTCCCAGAGCAATTTAACTTCTTCATTTTCTATGACTTTCTCTATTTAATGGTCCCATCGGTTTTTGCTTACATCATCATCAACAACATTATTATTATATTTTTTATTATTTTTTAATATATATATCCATGTTGTGTGTGGCCACAGTTGGTTCTGGGTATCATTCATATTAATCCATTTCGCAATAACAATTAGTAATCTCTATCACTTTTATCAAATTTAGGTAATCCTCATTATATTGTTTAAACATACATTTAAAAAAATGCCTAACTCCTCATCTTTATCTCTATCTTCCTTTTCAATCTAAACATTTCTCTATTATGTATAGGCAAAGTTGTTTCTGGATATCATTTATATTAATCCAATTCACCCCAACAATGTTAGTAATCTGTATTACAATGATCAAATTTAAGTAATCCCCATTATATTATTTAAACATACGTTAAAAAAATGCCTAATGTTAAACTTCTAATCTTTCTATCTATTATTTTTATTCATTCTATAAAAAATATATTCTAATATTTCTCCTGTCTAATTTTATTTCTGCCTCTTTCAGCTTGCAATCAGGCTATTTTAATATTTAAAGGGCAATTCTTTCTAACCATCATCTTTTTTCCTCTTTAGTGCTTCAATTCTTATCCATTTTTAATTCGCCTCCCACACTTCTCATCTTTGTAGAGATATAATTCTTGAGCCCCAAAATACATGGGAAAATATAATTTAGAAAGGACTTCAGGTTTCCTAATGACTGGATTGGAAATATGGAGTAATCTTACCAAGAGAGAACTGTCACATTAGTATGAAAGGTTGGGGATTTTGTCTTGATTAATGTATGCTTTTTTTTCAAAATAAAATATATATTTGAAAGGCAACTGAACTATCTTATTGGGCAACCTTTAGAGTCCATTCATACAATGGATTAGTTACTGGATGAAACAAATGTTGGGGTTCTCATAATATACTGAAACATAAACTAAACAAAGGGGCTGTTCTCAAGTAGTGTGCAAAGCTATGATTTAAAAAAACCGTACTCTGTTGTACAAATGTGCAACACTAGGTTGTTGACTAACCTGTTTGAGCATGTAGTGAGAACATGGGATTAATTAATATGTTAACCAAATGAATTCTGCTTGACCTGATTTATTTGCACATCGTTTGCATATAGTGGCTCAGTGGCTAAGACGCTGAGCTTGTCAATCAGAAAAGTCAGCAGTTCGGTGCTTCAAATCCCTAGCTCCGTGTAACGGAGTCAGCTCCCGCTACTTGTCCCAGCTTCAGCAATTTGAAAACATGTAAAAATGCAAGTAGAAAAATAGGAACCACCTTTGGTGGGAAGGTAACAGCATTTCATGAGCCTTTGGTCTTTAGTCATGCCAGCCACATGACCACAGAGACATCTTTGGACAGCACTGGCTCTTTGGCTTTGAAATGGAGATGAACACTGCCCACTAGAGTCAGGAATGACTAGCACATATGTGCGAGGGGAACTTTTACCTTGACCTTACCATGAATCTATCAATCTTTTACCATTATGTATCTAACTAGTCAATCAAGTCAATCAGTGATTAATATGAAGGTTTGGGAATGGCCTTCATTGTATCTTGCCAACTTTATCTGATTATCTGGGTGTAAAGTTTGTGCTGTATTGTAGTTGACTTGTTTCTTTTTGGCTTAGGAAGATGTGTGAACTTGCCCATTACGATTTAGCATTTTGTACAAATCAAGCAATTAAGGTTTTACAAACTGTGGTTTGGAGAAGCTTAGTGTTATACGTGAATAGAGCTACTGACTCAGAAAGAATTGAGTTCCTTCAAACATTCAAAACAAGTAACTTTGACAGGAACATTTTTCTGACACTTATTGGAAAAGAAAATAATACTTTTCTGTTATAAAAGCTGGATTGTAATAATGGACGGTCAGCTGGAGAGATGATTGTAACTTTCCCATTTTGATGTAATATCTGTTTAGTTGCTTGTAGTGAGGCTCAGCACTGTTTTAATGAGTTGTTTAAGGAGATGTATCACAGTGTGAAAAGCTATGGAGTATATCAGTCTCCCTTATTATTGATTTTTGCATTTTGTATTGCTATGAATGATTCTGCCAAAGATCTGCTTTAAATGCCTCTCCTCTCTGAGTAAATTGAAAACATTTAATCACACACTGATGTAAAATGTCATATTAGGATCAAATAGTCTACAAGTTTTCCAGTACAATTGAAAGTCATTTTAGAATGAGATGTTACAGAACCAGTGGTGGGATTCACTTACCTTCGCTACTGGTTCGCTAATGTGAGTGTGCAAAAGGTTGTGTATTACGTTGGGGTGGGTGGGCGGAATCTCCAGCCGCCACCTCTACTGGTTCACCCAAACTGCAGGTTAGTGGGATAGGGAGGGAATGGGAATTTTACAGTATACTTGCCCTGGAGTGAGGTAGAAATTTTGCAGTATCCTTCCCCTGCCACACCCGCCATGCCATGCCACGCCACTCCCATCAAGCCATGCCCACGCCCTGTAGTAAAAATTTTTGAATCCCACCACTATATGAATGGTCATTTGGTTTAGCAGTTAAGGAGCCAGATTAGTTCTGCCTCCGGTGCATAAGCCAACTGGATAACCATGGACTGGTCCCTCTCTCCCAGCCCTAAGAAGAAGAAAGGAAGGGCAAGCAATTTTTGAACTGTGTCTTGGAAAACCTCATGGATCTGTGTGTGTGTGTGTGGTTCAGAGGTAGTATTCAGCTGGTTCTCTCCAGTTCAGGTGAACTGGCAGCGGCGGCTGCAGGAGGTTCCGCCCACCTGCCCCAACATAATGCATGACCTTCTGTGCATGCACAGAAGGCAGTGCACATGCTGAGATGTGGCGCGTGTGTCCGAAGCATCCACACACACATGCTCACATTTACAAACCAGTAAGGAAGGTAAGTGAATCCCACCACTGGTGTGGTTGCCATAAGTCACATCTTTGGAGGTTGTGTCTTTGTGGAGAGAAGAGGGGAGAGGAGGAGAGGAGAGGAAGGAAAGAAGGAAATGTAGAGGTAGAAGTAGATCTTTGAGATTTCATGGTTTCCTTTGACATGGTTACTTTAGAGGTCTTGAAATCTAGATAGATCAGGGACGTGCAGTCAGGGAAGGCAGTGGGGGTAGAGCCTCACCACTGTCATCATGAAAAGAAAAAATATATAAAAGGAAAAAGGCAAGAGCTGAAGTCAGGCTGAGCTAGTTGCTGACAGAGTCACCATGGATGACTCTGCTGCTTAACTGTTTAAAAAAGCCTCTAAAAAAGCGCCCTCTACAGGAGGAGGCAGGAGAACGACGTGCCTCATCTAGTCTGACTTCAGGCATTTTATGATCACTCAAGCAGAGTTAAGCAAGGGTTAAAAGCCTAAAAATTCCTGACGTAGTAACGTGGCTCCGCCTGCAATCAAAGGCTCAGATCGGCTCCCCTCCGGCTTCTCTGCCTCTTCTCTCACCCCAGCCTGCAAGCAGGAGGTGAGTGGGTGGGTGGGCTTTATTGCGTTTCAGGCATTTCCCATCCAGATAGCAGGCTGCATTTGCAATGGTGGAGGTGTTTGGGGAAGGCAGCAGGGGAATGTAGGGGGGGGCGGGTATGGCAGAGGAGCTGCTTTCAAGCCATTGGAAAATATATCCAATCCAACTTCTGTGTTTGTGTTTATTTGAGAGTGAGAGAGAGAGATAGGGAAGGGGGTAGGATAGATAGTCCAATCCAACTTCTCTGTGTGCGTGTGTCTGTTTGAGAGAGAGGGGAGGGAGGGAGAGAGGGAGGAAGGAAGGGGAGGGAGAAGAAAAAGAATGAAGGAAACCTTTTCGCAAAGGAGAAAAACAAATGCTGTCGCTTTAAATCGGAACTGAGCATGCCTGGCTGTGGAATTCTGGGAGTTGAAGTCCACAAGTCTAAAAACCCACCACTGTGTCAGTGCCTCACCAGCCATAAACCTCACTATCACTGAGATAGATGAGAAATGAAAGAGAGAAGAGAGAGAGAGATCACAAGAGAAAGCAAACTTGATAGAATTAGTGACGCAGAAGCTAGAGTGCCTTGTAGTATAATGGAGAAACGCAACTTCCAAAAATGAGAACAAAGATGTCCAGTCCCAATCATATCCTAATTTTAAATTTCCTTTCCTCTATTGTAAAGCCATTTTTAGATTAAAGGTTAGTCCTAAATTGAGGGTGGAACACTCTGTTTCTGAGGGGTTGCATGTTTTTGACATTTCCTTCTCTTCTTTGTGCTTTAGTCTTCAAGATGTTCGTATGTCTGGTGTTAACGTACAAAAAGAAATAACGCCAAAACAACAACAACAACAACAACAACAACAAGCTGCTCCATGCTGTTTAATAAGCAAATTTATGCCATGCATTTAAATTATAGTTCATGGGAGGGAAGAAAGAAAGGAAATGTTAAGTTGCCATAGCCTGCGAAAAGAAGGGCCCTCAAGTTTTCATGTTTTATTTGAACATACATTTTTTTTGGTATGGTCTTTTTTAATTTTAATCTTTTTTTTTCTTTGATGGAAAGGATGTCTGAAATTTATTTTTGGCAAAACATGGCTGCCATGATAACTAAAATAACGCCAATAAACACACCGTATGATATTGAAAATTGAAAATTTTACATGGCTGATAGGACAGAGAAAGTCTCCCCAAAATCCATCCAATAGACTGGCAATCAAATGCTGGCCACTCCCTTCCACCCTTCCACTGTTTTGGTACCGCTGGGAAATGCTCAGCACGTGTCTTCCACCTTCCTTCCTCCAACTGGTTAATAGGAAACAATTAAAGATGATTGCGTCCCTTCTCCATGCTTTCACTGTTGGGATGGTTTCCTTCCACAGCGAAGAAAAAAAAAAGTTAAATAATGCATACACAAATGATGATGACAATGCACACACAATTTCTGGAAAAGCCACTACTTTCCAGCATCGTATTTGTCATCAAACTTTATTTTTTTCCCTCCACCTGGGTGACTTCCACATTGGAATTAAATAATCATTGTACAGGTGAAATCAAGTATTCTTAGATACTTGATTAGATACTTAGATACTACGATCCTTAAGAAAAGACTTTACGCTGAATGTGGAAAACTCTCCATCCAGTATTCTCTTAGCACTTCATTTGCAAGTCCTATTTAACAACGTTTAATCCAAAATCAAAAGTCTTAACAAATAACTGTAGTCTGGTCTAGTATACTGTCTTATCCCTGAATGTAACTATCTTTGTACAATTTTTTTTTTCAAAAAAAGCAACGCTATCTCTTTTCAGTTTTCATATTTCAGTAGAGATAGTTGTGAAACAAGGAAAAAGTAGCTATTTTGAGGATATTTTTTTTTACCTCAGAAGAAATAGCTTCCTTACATGAGTCCCTCACCCTGTGCAGCATCACCTGAGAACGTGGTGGGTGACAGATCTTCCTTTTCTTTCCTTTGCTGTTTCTCACAGCTTATGTTCAAGTTCAGTTCTTCCTTCTTCTCCTGCTGCTCCTCATGAGGTATAGACACTCCCTCTGGGGTGTGCTTTGATTCTAGTGTTTGTTGATCTTCTTCGTCACCTTCTGACAGCAAGGGCATTGTGAGCCATTCCTCTTCTGGTCCTGGTGTTGCTTCTTTCTCACCTATATGCACTGTGCATTGTCCATCCTGTTCTTCTGGGCTTTCATCCAGACAATGAATGTCCCAGTTGCTGACCGTTGGGCTGTCCTTCTTTTCACATGGTTCCTCGGAGACATTCAAAGGCAAAGAGGTGAGTTTCGAAACTATTAGAGGCTGTTGTACTTCGATACAAGGATTGTCCTGGCAACCTTGCTCCTCTTTGTCATAAATGCCCTCGGACCCAGAATCTCCACACTCTAGCTTTCTTGGCTGTTCTTTCTCAAACCTGATATTGCCAATGAGTTTGTTTAAGTCTTCTGAAACAACAGGTTCTTTATTCTCTTCTTCTTCAGTGGCCTTAGATCCAAAATCTGTGTCTTCCACCTCACTGTGTGGTTCTTTTCCTTTACTCTGATCGTATGTGTTAATTTGTTCCAGTATAATATGTTCCTGAGTCGCTGGGTGTTTCTGTTCTATAGCAGCATCCTCAGTTGAAGAATTTATATTATCTAACATTTGAAGAGTTGTTGTACTGATTGCATTCAGGGGCACTATGGTGCTTTCTGGTGCCGTGGTTTGTTGGTAAAGGCTGTAGGGTATATACTGATGGTCGTCTACCCTGATGAAAGCAATATTTGATGCCGAGCTTCTGGCAACTTGTACTTCTTTCTGGCTGTTTCCAGAGGATGTACCCTGACAGGGAATATTAATATCTTGTGTTATAACAGAAGAATGGTCATCCCAATCAAACAGGTTTATGTAACTGTAGTCTAGAGTGTTGAGGGAAGCTTCTGTCCCAGAGTGTAGATATTGCTGTTCTCCTGACTCTTCCTCCTCATAGCTTTCAGACACGGTGAATAAAATACTTGGGTGTTCTAGTTCTGTGGGTTTCTGCACCTCATTTTGGCAGATCTGGTCCTCACTGCATGCATCTTCCTGAGATGAAGAATCCCATTGGCTCAAGGTGATTTGTTTCTCGCTATTATGAGCTGCGCCCATGGTAGGTTCTTGTTGCTCCAAGAGCTTTTCTTCATCACTGTATAATGCAGAGGATTGATCGAGCAATTCCTGTAAAGAAGTGACACCTTCGGAATACGCGCTGGTGCTTTGGTCTAGCAGTATCTTCTCCTGGATCATCAATGTGCTGTCAGGTTCTAACCCTCTAGCTATCTGCAGCTCCTCAGGTGGCATACCTTGGTGGCCCTGGTCCATCTCCTTACAAGGCATGCCTTGCAGTACTAGGTTCATATGGTCGCCGCCTTCCTTGTGTTCTGTTTTGTAGGCTACCTCCTTAATCAGCACATTCAGGTCAAGTTTTCCAGACTGCCTATTTTCTTTGACTGTCACGATTGGGTGGCTCTTCACCTCTGATACCCTGTCCGCCAAATGCATAAGTCCTGTTTCCCGAGGGGGTATTTTCAAATCGTCTAAGGCCTCTTTCCGTTCACCCTCTTTGGCCTGTACATTCACATTTGCTTTGTCATCTTGTCCTTTCTTCTCTTCCAAGAAGATGTCGCTTAAAAGCACAGGTCTGTGGGGTTCCTGGGAATTGTCGTCACGGGGCTGGATTGGAGGTGTTTTGAGGCTCGCTATTTGTAGGCCGCCCAGGTCTCCTACAGACGCCATGCTCCAACTGTCTCTGTTCTGTTCTCGTTCTGGGAACATGATATCATCCAGAGATGGGAGATTGGTGTTCTTTTTACCATTTTTCCCCTTCCTCTCCTTGGGTCGCCTCCCTCCCATCCGCCTGCAGAGATAAAAAGCAGGAATTAAGGATTTGAAAGTAGCGGTGATGACAGCTGTTAATAATATATTTTTTAAACTTCTTCCCTCAACCTCCTCTCCTCGTGTTCCCGCAGTTTAGCAAATGACCTCAGTCAGTATGCCTAATTACACGTTGGTAACTGCTTTAAACAGTAATAGATTGCTACATTCATGCCTCTCCTTTCTTAAGCTTTGCTTCTTCAGGAAAGGCCCTCTCTAAATTTTGAATGCTTCTAGATGAGATTGGTATTTCCTAGTACCGAGCCTTTTATTCACCGCTTCTTCTAATGGGAACAGATGATCTCATCTCCATTTCTACCTTCCTTATTTCTCCCACCATGTTTCGTGTTAGTGAAACATCTGTTAAAGTAGCTAAAGACAAAATAGTTGTCGAAGACCTGTTATTGGATAACATTAGTACAGTGGTGAAATCCATTTTTTTTTTACTATTGGTTTTGTGGGCATGGCGTGGTGGACATGACAAGGGAAGGATACTGCAAAATCCCCATTCTATCCCCACTCCAGGGGAAGGATACTACAATATCCCCATTCCATCCCCACTCCAGGGGAAGGATACTACAATATCCCCATTCCCTCCCCACTCCAGGGGAAGGATACTACAATATCCCCATTCCCTCCCCACTCCAGGCGAAGGATACTACAATATCCCCATTCCATCCCCACTCCAGGGGAAGGATACTACAATATCCCCATTCCCTCCACACTCCAGGGGAAGGATACTACAATATCCCAATTCCATCCCCACTCCAGGGGAAAGATACTACAATATCCCCATTCCATCCCCACTCCAGGGGAAGGATACTACAATATACCCATTCCATCTCCACTCCAGGGGAAAGATACTACAATATCCCCATTCCATCCCCACTCCAGGGGAAGGATACTGCAAAATCCCGATTCCCTCCTCATTCCAGGGGAAGGATACTACAATATCCCCATTCCCTCCACACTCCAGGGGAAGGATACTACAATATCCCTATTCCCTCCCCACTCCAGGGGAAGGATACTGCAAAATCCCCATTCCATCCCCACTCCAGGGGAAGGATACTGCAAAAATCTCTATTCCATCCCCACTCCAGGGGAAGGATACTGCAAAAATCTCTATTCCATCCCCACTCCAGGGGAAGGATACTGCAAAAATCTCTATTCCATCCCCACTCCAGGGGAAGGATACTGAAAAATCCCCATTCCATCCCCACTCCAGGGGAAGGATACTGCAAAGTCTTCATTTCCACCCGACTCCAGGGGAAGGATATTGCAAAAACCTCCATTCCCACCCCACTCTGCGGCCAGCCAGTGGTAGTGTTTGCCGGTTCTCTGAACTACTCAAAATTTCCGCTACGGATTCTGCAGAACCTGTCAGAACTTGCTGAATTTCACCCCTGCGTTAGTAACCTTCCACCTGGCATCATTTAATCAGCTGGTGTGTGAAAGAGCAATCATGTTTTTGTTTTTTGTTTACCTTGTAGGAATACAACAACACAAGCCTGGACCTTGGAAACACCCAGTGGACTGCTCTTCTCCAATGCCATCTGGATCTTCTTCCAGCTTGCTTGTACTACGTACAGCCCGCTCTTCACTCATGCCCCAAGATCAAAGAGTCCAAAAAAATCAAAACAACCCAATGGTGAGTCAAAGAAATATCCTGATTTTTGGTCAGGACTACAGTCCTAGGAAGAAAAAAAACACACCCCAGATGTTCTAGTCCACTGACAGCATAATGGCATTTACAAGGTACTCTAGTCTTTATAATAATAGTAAACGGAAGTCTCCAAGGGACATCTTTATGACATCATCAGTTCTGGGAAGTTGTGGCGTCACCATGGCAGCATGGCAGAGATTAAAATCAGTGTTTCTCAACCTTGGCAACTTGAAGATGTCTGGACTTCAACTCCCAGAATTCTGGGAGTTGAAGTCCAGACATCTTCAAGTTGCCAAGGTTGAGAAACACTGGATTAAATATTTGTGCCATGGAATGAAAATAAGAATTTTGCTTGCTTGGAAGGTTCTTAATGTTGCATTGCGGCTGCAAGATCGTGTCGCTATTTGTAATGGTGGACATTCTCTGCCGAAACTGCTTTTTGTGCTGTGAGAGGGGATATTTGTTCCTTGGTGCTCAGTGTGTTTTGTTTTGCTGTTGTTTATGATTTTTTTTAAATTTTATTTTAATGCTGAATATTTATGATTTTGCTCTGCTGAGCAGAGTAGCATATAAATAAATAGATGACGTAGCCTTCTTTTCTTCTTCTGAAAACTATCAGAGATAAGGACAGCTTGCAAAGCAACTTATTCATATCTAAATGATGGGATTGTTTTATCCAGGGTGGGAAAAGCAGTGTAGTACAGGTAATCCTTGATTTACAACAGTTCATTTAGTGAGTTTTCAAAGAGTGGTACAGTGGCCCAGAGGCGCAACTCTCACCTCACAATCAGGAGGCTGTGAGTTCGATCCTAGGTAGAGGCAGATATTTCTCTCTCTGGGCACACGGAGAATATATCTGCTGAATATAATTCCGTATTGGCAACAGGGAAGGGCATCCAGCCAGTAAACACTCAGCTCCATTCAGTTGCCCAGACTCCACCCCGCAAGTCGTTAAAGTCGTTATGGAGTCGTTAAACGAAGAGGATGATTTAGTGAATGTTCAAAGTTACAACGGCACTGAAAAAATGCCTTATGACCATTTTTCACACTTACAACCATTGCAGCATCCCCAGGATCATGTGAGCAAAATTGAGAGGCTTGGCAACTGATTCATATTTATGACGGTTGCAGTCTCCCCGAGTCACGTGATCCCTTTTTGTGGCAAGGGGAAATTCAATGAGGAAGCCAGATTCACTCAAGAACTATGCTACTAACTTAACCACTGCAGCGATTCACTTAACTATGGCAAGAAAGGTTGTAAAATGGGGCGACACTCACTTAACAAATGTCTCCCTTAACAACATAAATTTGGGGCTCAATTGTCCTAAATCAAGGACTACCTGTAGTTGAAGTATTAGGTTTGGTTCAGAAAGACTCATGCTGAAGTCCATCATCATCAGAGCCAAGGTGGCACAGTGGTTAAAGTGCAGTACTGCAGGGTACTTCAGCTGACTGCTAGCTGCAGTTGGGCAGATCGAATCTCACCAGGCTCAAGGTTGACTCAGCCTTCCATCCTTCCGAGGTGTGTAAAATGAGGACCCAGATTGTTGGGGGCAATAGGCGGCCTCTGTAAACCGCTTAGAGAGGGCTGTAAAAGCACTATGAATCAGTATGTAAGTCTAAGTGCTATTGCTATCTATCATCCATAAAAAAATTAACCCATTACCTGTGTGTGAGTTGAATGGCTATGTAATTAGTTTAATAAATAAAAAGAAATAAATCAAAAAGGATTGTTGAAGGGGAAACTTAAAAGAGACAGTTGTTTTGAAGATAGATGGGATATAACCCTAATTAACAAGTAACAGTTTGAGGAAAGATATTTCACCCATAATATGCTTTTTGGATGATCTCTTTTGAATGCTACTGACTAAAACCCGTTGTGTTAGCATGTCTGATTTTCCATTTAGAATCTGAAAGAGAAATACTGCAGAAGTACTTACATTTCGTCCTTAATCTGAAGAAGTTATATGACTTGCATTAAACCTTAAACCATTGTGCAGCTTGTCCTTGCTGGCACATTTCATTAACAAAATTAACCACTTCTATGTGATTTGTTCTGCTGAAAATTGTAAAGGGATAAAACTTCAAACCCCACTTTAGTATTTGATCAGTCTTTGGCTGTAAATGCAAGAACAATCTTTCTCTGAGAAAATTGGTCTGTTGGATTTTTATTTTATTTTGGGGGGACTTTCAGAACAAAATATCTTATAGTTTTACAGCTTCTTTCTTAGACGATCGAGCACATATGGTACATGAAAACCGAAATGTGCTGAACTGGCTCTAAGCTGGGCTTATATTCTCCCAGGACATAATCTTCTGGTGTTTAATAAAGTTTAAAATGCAAACCTGCACAAGTTATATAATCTGCCCCCTTTTTTTATTTACCTTTTAATAAACTGGCTTCCACAAGCAAAACAGAAAAATGAGGTTTTAGGTGAGAATTTCCATGCTAACAGCCCAGAAATCAACTTTAATTGATATAATGTCTTATATTCTGTTCATTGTAATATTCTTGTGGAAATGCTCTCTCTAGGAAATGTGTCAAAATGAAATTCACTATCAAATCAATCTGTTGGGGATTTCTCTGGGGTTAAATTGAGAATTACATTATAATGAGATTTAGTTGAGTTTTAATCTATATTAATGGGATATGGGGGACACGGTGGCTCAGTGGCTAAGACTTGTCAATCAGAAAGGTCAGCAGTTTGGCGGTTCGAATCCCTAGCACCACGTAACGGAGTGAGCTCCTGTTACTTGTCCCAGCTTCTGCCAACCTAGCAGTTCAAAAGAATGTGAAAATGCAAAGAGAAAAATAGGGACCATCTTGATGGGGAGGTAACAGGGTTCCGTGTGCCTTCGGCGTTTAATCATGGTGGCCATATGATCATGGAGACGTCTTCGGACAGCGCTGGCTCTTTGGCTTTGAAACAGAGATGAGCACCACCCCCTAGAGTCAGGAATGAGCAGCACATATGTGCAAGGGGAACCTTTACCTTTTTAATGGGATATGAGCTTTTGAAAAACCTACATGGTTTATAAACACATAGAATGAAATAATAACATCTTCATCAAAAGATGAGTGGTTTCCACTTATTCCATCTAAGAGGTCAACCACATAATTTTATAGGAGGCAAACAGGCAGTTTTGAGACCTGTCCTGTTCATAACTTTTCTCCCTTCTTCTCCCTCTGAAGCTCTTTCAAAAAAATTTGTCCAGCTGCTCTTTTGGCCTTCAATCCAGAGCTCCAGAGCTATTTCTAGATAGTTATTCAGAAATTCCTTAGAGGTTTGGGCGACCAGTGCAAAAATGTTTATATTTAGTAGCTGTTACATCACTTACATCATTACATCATGGTAGAATCTATTTATTTCCACTGTTAGTGTTTGATGTCTACGGAGAATCTCAATCATCCACGTCATGGTTGTCCCAAAGGTGCTTTTTCCAAAAGGCAATAGGACTTTCTTGGAGGTTTTTTTGTCAATACAACACAACACAACACAACGCAATGCAAACACAACGCAACACAATACAATACACCCTCCCAAAGCTCAGGAAAAGTCTCCGGAGTCTAGGGAGAGTGAAAACACCCCCCCCCTCAATGTTTCAGGAGGCTGAGTAGGCCACACCCACCATGGCCACTCCCACCCAGCAACTGGGCAGAGAACCGGTTGCTAACATTTTAGAATCCCACCACTGGACTTGGATGATGTCTTGGATGATTGAGAATCTCCATAGACATTCACTGTACTTGTACAAATACAGCAAGTATGTTAAATCAGTGGAGAGTTTTAGCCAAGGATGATAAAGAATCCAGATGGATGCTTTGATGGGACTCTGGGATAAAGAATCAGCGTAGATTTTCTCCCGAATTCTTTGGTTTACTTTCAATCCAAAGACTGACAATAAGAAGCTCACTCTACTGCTCATTAGATAACTGGGGGTTTATTTTCAACTCAACATTAAAGCGTAGAGCAGGTCCTTCTGTTGCTTTCCAGCTTAAGTGATGGGAGAAGGGCTGGGTAGTGAAAAGGAAGATTGGAGGGAAGTGGAATGAAAGAATGCGGAACTTCAAAAACAGAAGAAAAAAGAACCCTGGTGCCCTTGGGGAGATGAGGCAGAATAAAATAAGCAACTGTCAACACTGAGTACTAACGGAAAAGAGCAATATAGAGAGCAATAAACGTTTTTGAGTACATAGACTCTACTCAAGCAAGTAGCTGGCTCAGTGTTTCTCAAACTTGGCAGTTTTGGGGAATTCCACAAGTTGAAGTCCACACATTTTAAAGATGCCAGGGGTTGAGAAGTACTGAGCTAGATTAACACTATGGCATGCATACCAGAGGTGGGTTCCTACCAGTTCGCACCTATTCGGTAGAACCGGTTCGTCAAATCTACCGAACTGATTAGAAGAGGTTCCACCAGTGGACCCGGAAAGCAGGCCACACCTACAGAAGAGGTTCCAAAAATTTTTGAAACCCACCACTGGTCCTTGGATATGATTATTCTACACTATCAAGCTCATATTTATAAAACTCAGTCCCTCTGTGAAAGGTAAGGATGATTACTGCGTTTGTGGTGCAATCAGAACATTGCGTGTGTTGAAGTTGTTTTAACGCAAACCAAAGATGCCTTTTAAAAAACAAGTTTACATCATATTCTTATGCATGCCAATGCTGTGTGTGAGGTAATTTAAGGTGGTTCTGACAAGTGTCGTCGGCATCTTCATATCCGGTCACATGGGCAGCAAGCCACTCCCACAAAGGAGGCCACACCCACAGAGTAGGTTCGAACAATTTTTGAAACCCACCACTGAATGCATACATAGAGTGTCATCAGTATTAATAGAGACCAGTGATGCTGCAATTGGTACCATTCTGCATAAGGACACTGATGGCTGCCTTAATCGATCAATCAGAATAGAGCTGAAAGGGGCCTTAGAGGTCTGCTAGTCCAACCCCCTACTCAAGCAGGAGACTCTATACCATTTCAGGCAGGTGGCTGTCCAGTCTTTTCTTAAATGGTGTTAACTTAGCTTTAATGTTAATAAGTTAGCTATCCTTTTGCCCTTGTATCGTCTGGAGACACACAATGGTTTCACTACTCTTTAGCATCAATGGAACAAACTATGCACTGTTCACTGCAGTTTGCCTGGTGATGTTGATTGGGGAGGGGGGGTTCCCATTGATACTGTTTCAATTAAATATATGAATGGAACAAATCATTGCTGGAAGAATAAATAAATAAGCAGTCTTGGTTTACCCATTGGATGCTCACTTGGTGTTTCGAAGGGGATGAGTTTTCAGTTACATTCACTCAAAACCAAAAACCAACACATGTGTTTGGTTGTTGACATAGATTCATCCAAAAAATAAACAAACTAAAGCCAGTGTTCTCTATCTGTATGTTTAAGTATTACGTATATAAAAGGGGCACGGTGGCTCAGGGACTAAGATGCTGAGCTTGTTGATCAGAAAGGTCGGCAGTTCGAATCCCTAGCACCGCATAACGGAGTGAGCTCCTGTTACTTGTCCCAGCTTCTGCCAACCTAGCAGTTCAAAAGCATGTAAAAATACAAGTAGAAAAATAGGGACCACCTTTGGTGGGAAGGTAACAGCATTCCGTGAGTCTTAGGTGTTTAGTCATGCCGGCCATATGACCACGGAGACGTCTTTGGAGAGCGCTGGTTCTTCGGCTTTGAAACAGAAATGAGCACCGCCCCCTAGAGTGAAGAACAGCTAGCACATATGTGCGGGGGGAACCTTCAGCTTTATATAAATATTGATAAATATTTAAAAATGATGTTGTTGATAAATGTTGACCTAAATGTTAAACCTACAAAAGAGTAAAACAAAATGCATTTGTATGTGTATATATACATGTGTGTGTGTTTATGTATGTATGTATGTATGTATGTATGTATGTATGTATAGCAATGGGTGGAAACTAATCAAGGAGAGAAGCAACTTAGAACTGAGGAGAAATTTCCTGACAGTGAGAACAATTAATCAGTGGAACAGAAGTTGCCTCCAGAAGTTGTGAATGCCCCAACACTGGAAGTCTTTAAGAAGATGTTGGATAGCCATTTGTCTGAAGCGGTGTAGGGTTTCCTGCCTAGGCAGGGGGTTGGACTAGAAGACCTCCAAGGTCCCTTCCAACTCTGCTATTGTATTATTGTATGTATGTGTGTATATGCATATGCATATGTATATGTATATGTATATGTATATGTATATGTATATGTATATGTATATGTATATGTATATGTATATATACACACACACATAAATACACACACACATATATACATATATATTTGTGTGTGTGTATATGTGTGTGTCTGTGTGTGTGTGTGTATACACACACACAGAGAGACAGACACAGACACACACACACACACACACACAAACGTCCACATCCACACACTGTATATCTCCCCACTGCTGTTCCAAAAAATGAACCAGGTAAATATTCTGGTCGAAGAGAGAAATTGCCGGGAGAATAAAATAAATCAGCATGGAGGCTGTGATAGCCTAAAGAAAGGTCTGCCCTTTATTAGGTGTGTTGCACAAAAAGGAGGCATTTATTATTTCATTTATTAAATTTATAGGCCGCTTAGTTAGTTCTCAAGTGAGTCTTGATCAAGGGCAGGACTGGCATGGTTGACTGAGGCTCAGACTGTTCCAAAGTTTCAGTTGGAATTACGAGATAGACATTGAGCGACGCTTCTTCCTATTATCTCATCTATTGTCCAATAGAACGAGAAGGGTATTTAAACTGAAACGTGATGTATTCGAGAGACTTCTGAAATGTTATAAGTTTGGTGATGCATGCAGTTAAAGGAAAGCATCAAAGTTCCTGTGAATGTTCCTGGGATATTTTGACATCGTTTATCTTTCCACCAAGGGTCCTTTTTTGGGGGTGGGGGAAAATAATAGCCTCTTGCAGAGAATGAAGTCTTAGGCAAGCCTTATGCCATCTCTTATTCAAGTTCTTTTCTATCCTTCCTTTTAAAGAAGCTGTCAGTCTCTTTTTCTGGCACTGACAAGGAAGCCTAGATCTGCAATATTGGAAGAGTGAGAAAGGAGAGAAGGGGGTGTGCAAAAGAAAAAAAACAGAAAAGGGAAAGGGGAAAAAAAGGAGAAAAAACTTCCAGTGTTGATGTTTTACTAAGTGAGCTAAGAAGAATTTTAGAATCATGTAATTTACTTTGGAGGCATTTACTGTACATAGCCATAGTGATGGTAATTTCTTGCATTGTTGAAGTGAAAAGATAAGCATCAATCAGTTGTCAATGGTCAATTGCAGCAGTGATGAAAAGAAACTGGTAGGAACAATCACTTTCAGTGGCTACCTAGACAATTGGAGGTTTGGATGAAAATATGGGAACCGGATTTAGGGAAAACGGAATGAGCTTAGTGGCCTTATGAAATAAAGGATTCAAATTCCAGGCGGCAAAAGAAACCAAAATTGATTAAAGTTCTGAGAGCCGTCGGGATTATTTAAAGCATGGTTAAGGAGGGAGCAATCTCCTCACTGGTATCTTCCATAAATAAATGAAATCCTAATTGTGAGGTGAGTGTCTGGAAAATTAATCTCCGTGCGGAAGGTAATAATTTACTCCGGAAGCTTAGCTGGACATCCCATTGATCCTAAAGTAATGCAAAACTTGCTCAACAGTGTTGTGAATGGCCATTTCTTCTCCCAAGCAGAAATCAGTGTGACAATCTGGGTAGGCCATATTTGAATTTTAGAATGGGCCGATAAAAATGAATTTAGAGTTAACATTGATAAATCTGTTTGCTGCTTGTATTTTTCCGGAGCCTTTTTCAAAGAAAAAAATATTATTTTTTGAAGCAATAAAAATGACATGCCGGCAAAAAAGCATTCAGTTTATCTGCAAGGATGGTGGTTTTAAAATTTTGTATCTATGTTTCATGGGCTAAACTGCTGTGCTTATTTTAGTCTTTCTTGGCTGCTTCCCCCCCCCCCCCGCTTTTTTTTGTTATTTTTAAAAAGCAGGGGGGGGGGTCTCTCCTGATTTTTAGGGCTCTGGGTTTTGATGCCCTTGTGTTTTCATACCACTTTGCTGTGGTAGGTTGGGGAGGGGGAATAAAATCATAGGGCCCAGAAGAAGGAAAAAGATAGCATCACTGTATAATCCAGCCCATGGTTTCCTAGATACCGTATTGTCTCTTCTATTCCGCTATGTGAAAAATGTTGAATATCAACAATGGGTTTCAGTGGTGTATTGTTGAGTTTTGTATGAACTAATCTAGCTTCACTAAAAGAGACAGAGAGAGGGAAAAAGAAAAGAAAGAAGTGAAGGGGGGGGGAAACTACAGCTTTGGCAAAAGTCTATAGCCAGAGCATTGTAATTCCCCATGTTTAAGAGCTGTCTGTGTATCTGGAAAGTCATTTGATGGTTTCTCTATTCCCTTGACTTCTCCAGACCTGTTCTCAGGTATTTGCTAGCTCTCTGCTTTTTCCTGCTCGGTATTAGAGGAAAAAACTCTGCAGCCTGTCAGCTGGTGTAGCAGAGAAGCTCTTTTCAGTGTTGGAAAGGTAAGCGTTCGCTTAACTCTGCTGCCCTTGTTTATATGATGTCAACCTGTTTGGCCTAGCCATGCAACTTTGGAAACTCCCTCTCTCTCTGTTAGCTGTATCAGGGTTTTCCAAAATCTTGCCATCAAAGCGGCGAACAAAATGAGGGAAGAGAATGGAAAGGATTGGGGTGCAATGTGAGATACCAAAACAGAAGGAGAAGAAGGTATCTTTGAAATAAAGGCTGAATCAACTGTGATGTAGGGCATTGGTAGAACTGAGTGGCAAAGTTGTGTCCTGAAGATAGAAAGACTGAGGTTAGAACTGATTTAAGGGTAGGTTTATACAAGGATACTCTGTCTGGACTAAGATCCAAACTATTTGGACAACTATCGAACTGTTTTGCCATATGTGGACCGGGAAACTGGAAACCTCAGTTTTACTATGAGGACAGCTGCTATTCTCTGTGTGTCCCTGTGTCCCTGTGTGTGTGTGTGTGTGTGTGTGTGTGTGTGTGTGTGCATGCCAATGTCTATGTATACCTATGTGTGTGAAGCCTTTGAAGTGAAGCAGGGGAGAAGAACAAACAGGAATATTTGCTCAAAGTTTTCAAAGCTTTGAAGAAATCCCAGGGGTTCCATCTGTCTAACGATATTCAGTTGACAGTGTAACGTTAGGCTTGATGACACGAGCTTTAAGTCCCATGGCATTCATTGCCAGATATTTCCTGGTCGAAGGTTGAGGATTGCAAATGAAGAAGTGACCATCAAGTCAATCCTTTGTCAAGCTAGGAATGAGTTGATGAAAGTCACATCATGGGCATTTGTACAATGGGTTGGCACTAGAGACAATATAGGGGTACAACATTCGGGTGCTGAGCGAATTGGACCTCCAAAAAAAAATAAATCTCACCAATTCAAGTCAGCTAAAAGACAAATAATGCACAATAATGCCTGCCTTTTCTATCGGAAATAATATTATGCTTAAAACTATATATTTTGAGGCATGCCTAGAGATTGTGTCAAGGAAATTTCCGTACCAGCAGATATTTAATCTCTACTCAAGACAATGGCAGCTTTCAAATTTTGTAATTTTAGAATGGCAAAGAGGAATGGGAGGTCAGCCTGAGCACCCACAGTTACAGGAAACATGTAATTAACAAAATCATCACCATAGCTGCGCACTGGCAGCCTGCAAGCATTCCTTGTTGTCACGAAGGATTGTTTTATTTTTGTTTGTTGTTTTGTCTTTCTTTCTTTCTTTCTTTTTTTTGAAGAGGGCATACGTACTACGGATTTGTAAGATCTTGTTCTCATCCTACGCAGCCTTTTTGTCTCAGCCCACCTACCAGGAATTAAGAGACAAGAGCAGATGAGTCTTTCTTAACCTCTGCATTTAGTGCCAAGCAGTGATGGGCTTTCTGTGAAAACCATTTCTAACCCTTCCTGGTTGGAGTGGTGAGTTGGAAATTTTTTCTTTCTTTTCCCCCTTCCGTGCTCATCATTGTCACTCAATTATAGGATGGAACTGAACCAGAAAATCTGGTACAGTCTAGCAATTAGTACAAAGGGTTTCCAGTCTAGTGTAAAGACAGAATTGCAAGAGCCCAGCAGCTACAGAAATAATTTTGATTGGCCACGGACATTGCCTTTTAGTGCTGCTTGGTTACATCCTAAAGATTCTGCCTTCTACCCTACTTGTCTTCTTCTTAAAGGACTACATTATGGGCCTTCCTTTGAGATGTCTTTAGAAGGGGCAGCTTTCTCCTTCCTCCTTTTTTTTTTTTTAGTTTATGCATCTCCCATTTTCAAACTGTCATTTTAGCCCGTCAAATAGACACATTTTGACTTGAAGAACAAAGCACCAAGTTATCAAACCTCACAGGAACTGACATTTTTAATTCAGACTTCATTATGACTTTAATTCATGACAGGGCACTACAAAGATGTTTTAAATCCACCTCCCCTCCCCTTCTTTTAAAGACAGCATTTAGGATGTTTGTCTTTTTTTTAAGCACTTGTATTTTCTTTCCCACCTTCATCCTGTCATAATATATAATTAGCATTATCAAAACCATCAGCTATCATCCTCAGTCACTTCTGACCTTGGTTTTTAATCTCCGTAGTAATCGGCCCATTGAGTCCACTTACATTTTAATGAGCTATTTTAAAGTTTTAGAACAGGAAAATGCAAAGGAATAGACTGGGAATATGCTGAAATTCCATATCATAACTCAAGGGATATTAAAATGAGGAATCATATTATCAGAAGGACAAATGAAAAATAATAGAAAAGTTCTCAGAACCAAAGGATAGAGCATTTTTATCAGCTGTAAATAATTTGAACAAGCAGGAAAAAATGACTTTAGTTTTCGTGTCAGTGAATTCTTTGTTATACTTTACTAGTGAATGAAATTTTCAGGCAGGTATATTGAAATGTAGCAGAGCATGGCTGGGAAAAATCGATATAAATAACGATTGAAAGCAACAAAACAAAATATCTAATAAGATTTTGGAACTATTACATTCATGCACGCCATCAAGCCATTAACTTCATAAAGTGGTATAAACCAGTGCAAACGTATATAATTTTCTGGTGTTAATTTACTAATGTTTTACATTTCTGAGAAGTGCCAATTGTTTAAATTTGGTTAAGTATGGTTTTGAAAATAGAACACTGAGTGAAATTGCTAAAATAAAGAAATGGATAACATTTAAAATACACAATGTGCTGAGTAAAAAAAAAATGGAATTAGTTTTATGTTTTTCTTCACTATTTTCATATATTGCTCCTGTTGGGAATCATTCAAGAATGCTTCAGAAACCTAATAATCCATTAATACTTTTCTGGTTTTGTTTTACTCATTTTACTTAGGAATCTAATGGTAGAAAGCCATTGATGAAACTAAAGTGCTGACTAATTCCATCAATACTATGTTTTTCTGCATTCCGAAATAGCAAGAATTTTTAAAGAATGCCATACTTAAATGACATCTATTCCAACTGTGGTTTCACCAGAATTATTAGGATTATTATAATATAGGCAATTTGAAATAAATTAGGCTGGTGTTTTAGAACAGTATACTCAACAACAACACTGTATATTGTATGTCTCAGGAACGACTGAAGTGTTATCTCTCTGGGCAATGAGTTAATGGGGTTAAAAGTCATCATTGGCACAAACACCATTCTGATTCTTTTTATGCAAGAATAATCTAATTGTACTTTAAACATAACTGGTTGTCATAGGTTTTAGCTCTTGAGAAGGGATATGTTCGTAATAATTTCTCTGATGATTAGAGGTGCTGATGATACAAGAAGATTGGAGCAGTGAAACTCTGTGTCTATTGTCCCAGAAATGGCAGATAGTTCACCCAGTGGAAGCTGCCTGTAGATAAATCAAATGAACATGCGGTGATGGATCAACATTTGTAGTATCTAAAGTGTACATTGGAAATACCTGGATGACATAGTATTTTGGAAAAGTGTCCACATTGTATTTTTGTAAAACTTGGGAAGATCTCTGTTGAGAAGAGACAAATCAAATCAACCTTGTTGATTCTCCTTGTGCTGTCAAAACGCTTCGGAAACAGGGGCACAAATTGAGTTTGTGTAAGAGGTTTCCTTGTAGTAGTTCCATTCCTACCTGAATGGACATTGCAAGGAGTTAATGCTGGGGAATATTTGTTCTACCTAATGGTATTCTTGTTTGGCTGTCCCAAAGGGCTCCATGCTGTTCAACATCTACTGTACATGAAAGCCCAGCGGTGTCACTGAGGATTAGAGTGGATTGTCATGAATACACCATTTCGTTTTTCTTTCTCTTCAGAGACAGATGGGTGCATGGACATAGTAGTTGGTCAAATTATAATAATAAACTACACTATTTAATTTTCTTCCTCTTTAGAGACAGGTGGATGCATGGGTATAGTAGATGGTCAAACTATAATAATAATAAATGAAAAATGGGCTAACAAATTATGATTCACTCCAAAGACAGACATTATTAATCAAAAGTTTCTGAATCTTTGTTTCTGAATCTTTAAGAGTAGGAATCACCCTCCAAAGGAATTGGACCCACAGGGCCCAGATTGTTTTTATGGGTTGGATCCACTTTTCATTCCAGCTATAAACCTATCTGAAATTGATAACTTGACTCCAGTTATCCATCCTGTTAGGAATATAATTCTAACGGTTGGGTTGGCAATATATAAATCATGTAACAATGTTGTACCTGTTTCTTTAAATCATACTGTAAAATGTGATTGGGTGCTGTATTCCTCAATCGGCCATAAGAGGGAGCCAGAATGACTGTTAGCTCTCTCTGTTTGTTAGATGCTGGGCTGATCTGATCTGAGTGCCATGAGCTATTGTAAGTTTTGCAACTGTTAGCAAACTTTGTGTACCGGACTGATTGTATGATTACTGGACTATGTTATTTGGATTATCCCTTAACTGAAAGACATTGATGACTGACTGACTTATCCGTGTATGACTTGGACTGTTTGATGGACTCTGATATCTCTATTTCCACGAAAGTAAAAGCCTATTTAAACTGCAATGTCTCTGTAGGCTTGTTTGTGTGTTCTCCAACACAACTCTCACAATGCTTCACTGAACGTACTCGCTCTCCCAATGGAGAACATGCCTAACACATCCTCTGGGAACCTTCCTGACAGTTTGCTTGCACGCACCACCTCCGTGCATGCACAGAACCTTCTGCACATGGGCAAAGTGTCAAAAATGGATGTGATGATCTGGGTGGGTGGGCGGAGCCTCCTACCAGCCCCCCCCCTGCAAAGGTAAGTAGAACAGTGAGGGGGAGAATCCGCTTTGCCATGCGACTTAGATTAGCTAGAAAGCAGGAAATCCTGCATTCTAGCTAAAATAAATCATGCGTCTCAGCTGATCGTTGGAAATACTTGTTCGCCTGAACCGGTAGCTTTTTTTTACTACCAGTTTGGCTGAACCAGTCCGAACTGGTAGCAGTAACGGTAACAGAGTTGTGACTTTGGAGGTCATCTAGCCCAATCCCCTGCTCACGCAGGAGAGCTGTACTAGGGATTCAAACCGCCAAACTGCCGACCTCTCACCACTGGCTAGAACATATTATACCAGACGGTTCTGGTTTGTACTGGCTCCCAGTTCATTTCTTAGCTGTATCTAAAGTAGATGTTTTGACTATAAGACGTTCCATGGTTTTGAACCTCTGTACCTGGTAGAATGCCTTCACAACCCCATGTGTCTAACGGATGGTTCAGCGTGTCAGAGCGTGCACAGCTTTACTGCATGAGACAACCCTGGAACAAAAACAGCAAACAGAGGTTTGTAATAAATAGTGGTTTTGATCTACAAAAGAATATATACTATACATATACATTCTATAGGCAGAACTCAAACAATCAGCAAATTACAGCAGGGAGGGAGAGAGAGAGAGACGCCATAACAGGGCCTCTTCTTATTATACAGGCTCTTAAAGGGATAACAGCCAAAAACCTTGCTGATGTAATCCCATCATTATATCATTGCATCATCGTAGCAGCTGGTCAGATCTTAAATCACTACCCTGACACAGTGTCATCTTTGAAGGCTCTTTCAAAGAGAGTTCTAACTCTGAAGGTCAGAGCAATGGGAGCAGGGTCAAAAAGGGACAAAGTAGTGGTTGTGAAGTAACATTCACCATTTTACCCCTTTCGATCCCACCCCATACAGATAATGCAGGCCCTACAGACAATGGCTCCTCAGTTGTTGCTCTTTGGTTGCCCGAGATTCTATTTAGAAAATCCATCTGACTTCTTGTTCTCTTTCCAATGCAGCATTAAGATTCCTCGGCTCATTTCGATCTTAACATTTTTCTTTCCTTTCAGCCAACCATTTCAGTAGTTTTATTTACATTTGTAAGGGCACTGATAAAAAACAAATTCTCAAGCAGCTTAAGTAGCTTACAAGTGCTTCAGTAGCTGAATATATTGTAATGCTTTGAAGGCAACTTTTTGAAGTCAGTTTATGATTCCTGGCAACTTAGAATAGAATAACAGAGTTGGAAGGGACCTTGGAGGTCTTCTAGTCCAACCCCCTGCTCAGGCAGGAAACCCTAAACCATTTCAGGCAAATGGTTGTCCAATGTCTTCTTTAAAACTTCCAGTGTTGGAGCATTCACAAATTCTGGAGGCAAGTTATTCCACTGATTAATTCTTTTAACTGTCAGGAAATTTCTCCTTAGTTCTAAACTGCTTCTCTCCTTGATTAGTTTCTATCCAGGGACTGGGTGGAAAACTGCAGGGACTTCTTGAAGCAGTTTCCCTGCAGTTTTCTTGGCAAGATTTTTCCGGAAGTGGTTTTCCCTTGTCTTTCCTAGGTCTGAGAGAGGCTAACTGGCCCAAGGACCCCCAGATGACTTTGTATGCAACAGCAATAGCGCTTAGACTTATATACCGCTTCACAGTGCTTTACGGACCTCTCTAAGCGGTTTACACAATCAGCATATTTGCCCCCAACGATCTGGGTCTTCATTTTACCCACCTTGGAAGGATGGAAGGCTGAGCAAGATTAGAACTCATGGTCTCCTCGTTTCTCACCTGATGCTTTAACCATTACACCCAACTGGCTCTCTTAACTACTTGACTACAAATGATGGGTTCAGGACTTCGATAAATGCTACTCATCTTTCAAGGGCTGCTTTTTTTTGAAAGAGGGATGAGGTTACAAAGAATTGAACATCTGAGTGTGCAAGAAATGTTTAAGCAAGAAATTTAAAGACTTAGTGCTGCAATGGGGGACCTATGGCACGCAGCGCCCTCTCTGTGGGCACATGAGCCATTGCCCTAGTTCAGCTCCACTGCGCATGTGCACGCACCTCCTGCCAACCAGCTGGTTGTCCAGTCTCTGGTGCACATCCACAGGGTATGGGGTGCATGAGCATGTGAAAGGGGTGGAGCACATGTGAGGGGCATGTGCATGTGGAGGCTGCGGGGGGCACATGTATTGCAGTTTGAGGGCGGCACACGCATTTGTGCTTGCAATTGCGCTTTGGGCACTCCTTCCGGAAAAGGTTAGCCATCACTGACCTAGTGGCTGTATGATGTCCTGGTTGATTTGTTTAAACTTTGCTCTGCATGGGGAGGGGGTTGTAGTATTTTGCATGAGAACAGTTCATGTGATTGGCTAATTCATTGTATTGTACAGTCTTTGAAAAAGGAATAAATCAGTAGCCAGACTAAATGCATCATGCAAACAAGTCAGTGAGACACAAATGAGAAATTATCAGAGAAAAATGATATCCCAGAAGGGGTGGAAAAAATAAGACAGTCCTGGTTACTTATCCTATGACTATCGCTAAGTGTTGTATCTCATGATTCTTGATGAATGTATTTTTTTTATGTACACTGAGAGCATCTGCACCAAAGACAAATTCCTTGTGTGTCCAATCACACTTGACCAATAAAGACGATTCTGTTCTGTTCTGTTCTGTTCTGTTCTGGACTGCTCTGCTCTACTCTACCCTATTTGACTTTGCTCTGCTCTGCTCTACTCTACTTTCTCTACTTTACTCTACTCTACTCTACTCTACTCTACTCTACTCTACTCTACTCTACTCTATTCTACTCTATTCTACTCTACTCTACTCTATTCTACTCTATTCTATCTACTCTACTCTATTCTCAAAGTTACCCATTACTTACAATACAAACAATACAACACAATAGCAGAGTTGGAAGGCACCTTGGAGGTCTTCTAGTCCAACCCCCTGCCTAGGCAGGAAACCCTATACTGTTTCAGACAAATGGCTATCCAACATCTTCTTATTTCATTGTATTGTATTGTATTGTACTTGCTTGTTTCAAGTCCACTCAGGATTGATTTTTGGCTCTAGCTGATGATCCTTGAAGGAATTTGGTCCTCCTGCTACAGTAAGTGAGCAGCAAATGGAAAAAAATATTTTCTTTAATATATGGTGCACTAAGATAGTAAAGTCTTCAAAATCTTATTAGATAAAGCACAGCAAATAAGCATATTTGCTGATAGATTTTACATTTAGCTTAGCCTTCTTACCTACTGCATAGGTAATAGCAGATTTAAAATCCCGGAGAAGATAATTCAGATAAAATTGGTCTGATCTCCCTAGGAATTTATCTATTAGAGGAAAAATATAAACAGACCTTATGTCCCTATAAAATTTACAACATAATAATACATGTAAAATGGTTTTCAACTTCCTTATCGCCACATGGACAAATGCACTCCGCTATGGGGATTTTATTAAAGCTGCCTACGAGTAGTGCTGATGGAGGAACATATTGGATCTGGCTTTAAAAATTGCTGTTCTCAGAGAAAGTTAGGTTTTGCAGATAAAGAGCTGGTTCCCATACACCCTTATTTATCCACATAATTTACATTAAGTTAGATTTCTGTCCAGGGAGAATCTTTGAGAGGGGATACTTCTCCTCCAATAAGATTTTAATGTTTTTAATCTTGTGTACAATAATAAGAGCCAAATGCCAAAGGCTGGATATACCTTATTTTTTTAGTATAAGATGCACCAGAGTATAAGACGCACCAAGGTTTTGAAGAGGCAAATTAAGAAAAAAAAGTTTTTACACTCTGCAGACCTCCCAATTTTTTGCGAAAAAGGGCCCGTTTTTTTTTTCCTTTCAAAAATAGGGCATGAATAGCCTTTAGGAGGCTAATAGAATGCTCGGGGGGGGGGGGCAAAACGAGCAAAAAAGGCCCATTTTTGCAAAAATGGACCCATTTTTGATTAAACAAAGGTCATGCATAGTATTTAGGAGTCTTGCAGAGTGCTCCTGAGGGCTGGGGGGTGGCAAAATTGAGCAAAAAATAGCCCATTTTGCTCATTTCTGCCCTCCCCAGCCCACAGGAGCACTCTACAAAGCTCCTAAAAGCTACGCATGGCCATTTTGGTGAAGGGGGCAGGGTTTCGGGAGGCAAAAAAAAATGCTGTATTCAGTGTATAAGATGCACCCAGATTTTCAGCCTCTTTTTTTGAGGGAAAAAGGTGCATCTTATACTCTGAAAAATACGGTAATCTGTTCAATAATCTTTGCAGTCTGTCTATTACACTGTAACAGCATTGCAAAAAAGGCATTAAGAGTTGTTAACCTAATTTTGCAAAGCTTCTTCTCTGGTAACATTGTATTGCTAACTAGAGCATATAAAACCTTTGCCAGACCAATTCTTGAATACAGCTCGTCTGCCTGGAATCCACACTATATTTCAACTTTTTTTTTAAAAAAAATAGTTTTTATTAAACATTTTTTTCTTTAAAAACAGAAAAAAAACACACAAAAATGGAATCCACACTGTATTTCAACCTTTTTTTTTAAAAAAAAGTTTTTATTAAACATTTTTACCTTTAAAAACAGAAAAAAACACACAAAAAATGGAATCCACACTGTATTTCAACCTTTTTTTTAAAAAAAAATAGTTTTTATTAAACATTTTTACCTTTAAAAACAGAAAAAAAACAGACAAAAATGGAATCCACACTGTATTTCAACCTTTTTTTTTTAAAAAAAAATAGTTTTTATTAAACATTTTTACCTTTAAAAACAGAAAATAAACACACACAAAAAGAAAAAAACAAGACAAACATAACCATATAAAATAATTATACAGCCTTCTGTCTCGGCATTCATGTTTAGCCTTTGTAATTCTCCATTTTCCATTTCCTTCCTATCGGTTTTAGCTTTTGTAATAATGTAATAACAGTTGTACTAACACTTGTAATAATATTAATTGTTCATATCACCATTATATTTACATTGTGGTCAATATTTTAAGTTTGATAGCAATTAGTAACTTTGGTTAATTTTTATTCAATAATAGTTTGGGGGGGGGGAACCACAAATAAAGACTTTTCATGTTTTGGCTTCTGTTTTTTAGCCCCTTACAAATTCTATTCCATATTTTATAGAAATCCGATTCTTCTCTTTCTTTTAATTCCATGGTCATTTTGTCCATCTCTGCACATTCGAGTACCTTTCTAATTATTGTTTAATCTGCGGGTATATTAATTTGTTTCTAGTTTTCTGCGAAAGCAATCCTAGCTGCAGGGAAAATCTGTAGTATGGTGTATTTTACAAAATTGTCCATTTTCAGGTCTAATATTCCTAATAAGAACAATTCCAGTACTTCAACCTTAAAAACTGTTTACCATGGACCTCACCGCATTCCTAAGAGGTCTATAAAGGGGGCATTGATAAGCGCACCAGTGTGCCTACCGTCCCTGTCCTACTGTCCCCATCTATTTGTATTCCTTTCTTTCATTCATATCCATGTTTATATTTATACTTGCTATCTTGTACATGTTTGACAAACTAATAAATACAAAATAAATACAATTTCTTGCCATCTCTATCCAGATCCTCTTGGTTTTGATGACCAGGGCTATAGCAAATGCGTTGACTCATTACAACCGTAGCATGTTTAATGTGACTTATTAAAGCAGGCACATCTTAGGGCAGGCTCAGAAAAGGAGATGTGCTCATGCTTCAAAGCATCTTTTCAAAGCAGAGACAGGCCTGGTCTCTTTATAACTACTTCTTTAGTGCCACAATACAGAAGGAAACGAGTCCCGTATTGCTTCATGTGAAAGGTCAGTAACCAGAAGAAACGCAAAAGAAAAACATGCATCTTAGCATCTCTCAGTTCATGCAGACATTTGAGTCTTAGCCTTAATAAATTATACTGCTACTTTATTCAAGTTCAAACCCCCATCCTCACTACATTTTTCAGATAGATAGATAGATGATAGATAGATAGATAGATAGATAGATAGATAGATAGATAGATAGATAGATAGATAGACAGACAGACAGACAGACAGACTATAGATATAGATATAGATGATATAGATATAGATATAGATATAGATATAGATATAGATATAGATATAGATATAGATATAGATATAGATATAGATATAGATATAGATATAGATATAGATATAGATATAGATATAGATATAGATATAGATATAGATATAGATATAGATCTCACATTGCTCCTGGAAGCACGAAGCCTGAAGATGACGAATGAGACTTCGTCGAAACGTCGCCAAGACACTTCTAATTTTACACGGGACAAAACCCGAATAAACAAAGACCTACATAGATAGATAGAGATAGAGATAGAGATAGATACAGATACAGATAGATACAGATACAGATACAGATACAGATACAGATACAGATACAGATACAGATACAGATACAGATACAGATATAGATATAGATATATACATACATACATACACATACACCAGTGGTGGGTTGCAGGCAGTATGCCCCGGAGCACACGATATCGTTCCGGTACGGTGCTCCGGAGGGCCCACCCGCCCGCCTGAGTTCCTTACCGGTCTTTTAAGTCTTCAGCGCTTCCGCACACGGCATGTACAGCACCTGCACGATGCTCCGCTAAGCAGCTGGAGCATCGTGGAGGCGCTAAGACGCATGCACACACTGCACGTGTTTGCACGTGCGCTGTGCGCGTCCATGTGGACACCCCCAGGCCCGTTCCAACCGTACTGGTTGGAACGGGATCCGGAACCCACCACTGATATACACATACACAAACACAAACAAACTAACAGGAAATTGGATAAGTGAAGTCTTTGATGCTCACTGAGCTTGGTTGTTTTCTTGCAGTGGTTTCCTATCCTACTAGCTTGCAAACATCAGTGCTAGTTGCAGAGTTGGGTTCCTACCGGTTCACATCAGTTTGGCTGAGTAGGTAGTAACTCGGCCTGCCACGGCCCTGTACCGGTTCTATTGGCGATGGCGCCATCTTGATTTTCGGTTCTGTGCATGCGCAGAACAATCTTCATTGCAGATTTCCCCCCCCCTTTTCTAACGTTGTGCCCATGCACAGACCTTTTTAGGAGTAAATGCATGCCGAACAGGCTGTAATGTCGGCAGCAATTCACCCCTGGCTAGTTGGGTAACACTAGCACTGATGATGTTACCTAGTTGGGTAATGAAATGTCTGCAAGAAATAACCAAGCTCACAGAGCACCAAGAACCGTTCAACTCTGAGCTACAAATCTTTTCTTCTATTACATTGGAATAAGAAAGTTGGAATATTCTGTAGGTTTATCGTACCCCATTTCAGAGACAATCCTGGAAGTGAACATAACAATAATGCATTAATTTGCAAAACAGCTCTAACTCACAGTTTCTTGGCTGTGCTTCACTTTTTTACATTATTTATCTATAAGGATGAACTTTCTGTGTGCATTGACAGAATAATTGAAACTGAAAAATCAAATCACTTACAAAATGGACAGATGAGCAGCAGTTGAATGCTTTGCCTTGTAGTTTGGCTTCTAGAAGTGATAAAAACCCATCTGTACTCATTCTTTTCACCTGAAACATTTCAAAAAGTGTCTTTTATTTTAAATGCAAATAAAAACAAGAAGCAGAAGGAAAGGAAGAAAAGAACCACCGAAATATATTCAGGAAAAAAAACCAGATAGGTTCACTTAATTGTGGCCAGATGTAGTGAATATGTTTAATGGATCTCTTTTGGCCAAATAATCTCACGTATCAGTTTTATTCTGGAAGACTTGTTTTTCTTTATGCTCGTGTTCTTTGGAATTATGTATCAATGGATTGGCAATTGGACAGCAGAAAAAAATATACTTTATACATTCAGGATGGCAGAAACAAAGTATTGATATTAAGCTTGGAGGAATCCAATTCACCAAATTGTGCCTTTAAAAAAAAAAGTTCTCTCTTTCTATATTTGAAAAAGCAATTTGCTCAGTGAAGAGATAACAGAATCTATAAATTGCAAGATTTGAATATCAATAAGACAGATAAAATCTTTGAAGCTTTCTTTTTGAAATGGCTAGATTCACTATCAAAATATACTTTTAATGTTTTCAGATAAGAGGTACAGCATTACTGCAAAAACAAGAGGAAACACTTAGAAACTTGGCTGAATTTAGACATATTTTAAGAGAAAAACTTATGAAACAAAGGGCTTCTCTTAATATAAACCTTACAAGTTCTAGCTTTAGAGGACCTTTTAAATCAAAATGCTAACTTGAATAGAATCTACTGTAACTTCTAATCTTATATAACAATATAATATATTCAGCTCCTTACAGCTAATTGGTAAATTATTGAAAACTTTAATTCTATGATACATGTAAATTCCATATTTTATCTCCTTGCATTTTATTTCATTCTTTTCCGCCTTTTTTCCTTTGATTGTTTGGTCCTTCCTTCTTTCCTTCCTTCCTTCTTCCCCCCTCCCCCTTTCTTTCTTTCTTTCTTTCTTTCTGTCTGTCTTTCTTTCTTTCTTTCTTTCTTTCTTTCTTTCTTTCTTTCTTTCTTTCTTTCTTAATAGAAAGAAATAGAAAGTTGCCCTGTGGATATTTTTCATTTACCTTTTTATTATTTTTACAAAACTGAAAAATGCTAATAATTTAATTTTATAACATGACATCAGTATATCCATCACTTATATAGATTTTCATTTTCATTTATGTGTTTAGTAAGCTTTAAATGATCCTGCTGATAATTTTTCCCCACTAATTTCCTCCAAAGAAATGTGGAATAGCATGATTAATGCATGCTATACGTATAGGCTAAATAAATCTGGATTTCTTGTTTCGGACACTCTTATTGATCTTACTGGGAAAACCTTTTAAGACTCGCCAATGCCAGGGCAGGGAGCTATTACAAGTTTAGCGATACATCTGGAACAGATTTCATAAAGTTGACACTAGCGACCCAAACGAATTAACCTGCTCGTCCATGGAGATAATTTTTGAAAGCTCTATTGCAGACCTCCCTGCCGTCTAAATGCTTGGCTACCAGTTCTTTTTGGATATAAAGCTAAAGGTTCCCCTCGCACATATGTGCTAGTCGTTCCCGGCTCTAGGGGGCGGTGCCCGTCTCTGTTTCAAAGCCAAAGAGCCAGCGCTGTCCGAAGACATATCTGTGGTCATGTGGCCGGCATGATTAAATGCCAAAGGTGCACGGAATGCTGTTACCTTCCCACCAAAGGTGGCCCCTATTTTTCTACTTGCATTTTTTAAAGTGCTTTCAAACTGCTAGGTTGGCAGAAGCTGGGACAAGTAATGGGAGCTCACTCCATTACGCAGCACTAGGGATTCGAACCGCCGAACTGCTGACCTTTCTGATCGACAAGCTCAGCGTCTTAGCCACTGAGCCACCGCATTCCTTTCGGATATAGTATTACAGTTATTGAGTCTCCTTGCATATCTGACAATATCTTCAATGCAATTAATATTTCCACATTCTTTGTATCCTATTTTTATTGAATTGTACGCTGTATGTTTAACAACTATTCAAATTGACGATGAACTTTTTAAAAAAAGGACTTATGACCTGTCCATGAAGTGAAGACTGCCACCCTTGCTCTGCCCTCGTAGTCCCATGATCATATTTTGGGTGCTTGGCAGCCAACTCTCATATTTAGGAGTTATCACACAGTCTCTATGCATTGCAGCATCTCTGCCTATAATTCCCAAACGTAGTCCTTGACTTACGACTAATCGCTTAGCCACCATTCAAAGTTACCCCAACGTTGCTTTTTTTGTTCTGTTTTTCAAGAGGCAACTGGACTTTCTGGCTTTTCTTTGAAGATGTTTTGCTTCTCATCCAAGAAGCTTCTTCAGTTCAGAGGTTTTGGCAGAGAGAGTGGAACACACAGAGTTGAAGAAGCTTCCAGGATGAGAAGCAAAACATCTTCAAAGAAAAAAACAAAAAATCCAGTTGCCTTTTGGAAAAAAAAAAAAAAAACAACCCTTTGGGACAACCACGATGACTGGATGATTGAGAATTTACACTCAAAATTACAACAAATTTAAAAATGTTCCAATGGCCATCATGTGTTAACCCTCAGCAATGAGCCTGCATTTAAGACATTGTTGCCCAGTGGTGGGATTCAAATTCTTTTACTAACGGTTCTGTGGGCATGGCTTGGTGGGCGTGGCAGGGGAAGGATACTGTAAAATCTCCCTTTCCTCCTGATCAGCTGGGATTCGGGAGGCAGAGAACAGATGTGGGCGGGGCCAGTCAGAGGTGGTACTTACCGGTTCTCCAAACTACTCAAAATTTCCACTGCCGGTTCTCCAGAACTGGTCAGAACCTGCTGAATATCACATTTACAGTCCTCTCTCAGAGGTTTAGAGAGTCAGCCTATTTGCCCCCAACAATCTGGGTCCTCATTTTACCCACCTTGGAAGGATGGAAGGCTGAGTCAACCTTGAGCCTGGTGAGATTCGAACTGCCAAACTGCTGGCAGCCGGTGATCAGCAGAAGTAGGCAGTAATACTGCTGTCAGGCTTGCAGCCATCTTTTGGATCTTGGGCCTGCCACACCTTCTATTCTTCTTCTATGCATTTTCTATTGTGGGAAAATGGGAGGGGGGAATCACACGGATTTAGATGATACGTAGCCATAACAAAATGCTTTCTAGAAAGCCAAGGTCATTCTTTGTCTTTGAACCTCTGCACCTGACTGGAACTGGATGGGTGGAACTGCCAGCATGGCAGTGGAAGATTAGACCATGTGATGGGCTTGTGGGTGTGGAGACCAGATCTTGAACGTTCAACTGGGTGGAGAAAACCAGGAAGCTTCCAGATTCAGGTTTTCCCAGATGTGCCAACATGGCTCTCTTAATAAATTGGAACTTTGAGGAATGCTTTGCCTCAGACTCTGATTTAATTTTGGATGCTATTTGGAACCCTGACAACTGCACTCTAACCATTGCACCACCACGGCTCATGATATTTCCAATAAAGCTATTATTTGAGGAATCTACCACCTCGGAGTTTTGCTTGCAATGGATTTATTACTTGGCACCATGACACTTTGCTAACCACGTATCGGTAAATCCAGAACTAAGTTAATATTTCAACCTTTGGATTATTGTGACATTTCATTTTCTTCAAACTCTGTATATTTCTGAATCCGTAACATCTGTAATTTTAATGTAAATTAGGGTGTTTTCTTTAAAAAAAAGAATTGTACTGTTTTCAACAGAGCTTAATGCCACGTATTTGTGAGAAGGAGTGGAAATGATCTAACAGCCCTTGCTGGAGAGCATCCAGCTAGCTAAAAGAAGAAACCCCATTTCAAACGTCAGTTAGAGGTTGAGTGAGAATCAGGGTTAAGAGGCTTGGTGAGTTGAGTGAGTAATGTAAGGGAAAATGAATGGTTTGAACAACGTTGAATCCAGAAGGTCCAAAATAATGAACTGCTCACGGTGTTGTGAATTGAAGTTCCGCGTCAGAAAGAGATTTAAGGGACTTGACTAATATTTCATTGTTAATAAAAACAAAATATGAATTAACAAGTGGGAGTCAGTTAAGAGTGTAACAGGCAAGTGATAATACCCAGAAAACAATATTACATAGGCATACACTGGACTTTAAAAAAAGCAAGGCAGGATGGAAATGCCCTAGTCACTTCCCGTCTTGACTATTGCAATGCGCTCTACATGTGGCTGCCCTTGAAGAGCATCCGGAAGCTCCAGTTGGTGTAAAATGCAGCGGCCTGCATGGTTTTGTGCAGACCCCGGTGTGCACATGTATCACCTCTCCTGCAGGAGCTGCATTGGCTGCCGGCCGGTCACATCTACCCCACCCATCAGAGCAGGGAGGCAGGGAATGTTCCATCCCCATTCCTTGGGTTCCATCCCCAAGGAAGATACACTTGGTGGGACCCAGAAGAAGGGCCTTCTCCGTGGTGGCTCCCTTTCTCTGGAGCATCATCCCCCCCAGAGATTAGAATGGCTCCCACTCTAATTCTCTTCCGGAAGGCGCTGAAGACCTGGTTCTGCCAGTGAGCCTGGGGAACCCAGAGCGGGATGGAGCTCCTTAAATGGTTCATGTGATCTGCTGTCGCCGAGGTAGGGGGTGGGAGGTAGGGGCTGATTTTGTTATATTGTACTATACGGGGGTGGATTCTGGCAGTCACTACTGCCGTTTCGCTCGTGGGCGCACCACACACACATACACAGTGGGAAGTCAATGGCCCCATTTTCTTTCCTTTTCTCTGTCCCCTTGTATCTCACACCCCCTTTTCCACGCTCCCTTTTCCTAACTTCCTAATTTTTCTTCTTTGTATTTTATATAATAAAATCAAAATGATAAATGGGGGAAAAGAGAATCAATAGCAGTAGCAATAGCAGTTAGACTTATATACCGCTTCATAGGGCTTTCAGCCCTCTCTAAGTGGTTTACAGAGTCAGCATATTGCCCCCAACAATCTGGGTCCTCATCTTACCCACCTCGGAAGGATGGAAGGCTGAGTCAACCTTGAGCCAGTGAGATTTGAACATCCGAACTGCAGAACTGCAGAATTGCAGTCAGCTGAAGTAGCCTGCAGTGCTGCACTCTAACAACTGCGCCACCTTGGCTCTCTCAAATCTGACACCAGCCAGAGCATACAACTCACAGGAGTAGGGCAAGATAGGAAGATATAGAGAGATGTGGCCCATAGAATTGCCAAGAGTCAGACGTGACTCAATGGATAACATTATCATTATCATATGCATGCAAACAAACACACACACACACACACACACACACACACACACTGACATTTATCTATGGAGATTCTCAGTCATCCAGGTCATGGTTGTCTCGGCTCTGACTGGATAGTGGCAAATGGAAGGATTTATACTCCTTGCAGACAGCTGGTCATTTGCATTCTTTTAGCGAGTCATTGAGGCCACTTGGAGGTTTATCTGTGTCCAAAGGGCCACCTGAGTAACGCAAATGGGTGTGGAGCCTTCTTGGAACTGTTCTCCCCCATTCAATCACAGCTGAAGAAGCTTCTTGGGAGACACTTCTTGGGACACACTTACCTTGTAAAATCATTACAAATCTAGTGAATGAAGCATTCCTGAGCTGAGTCCCACCTTTGGTTTTAAGGAAAAATATCCTGAGAGTTGATGTAGGGGAAGAACAGGTAGTGCTGAGGAACAGGGTGGAGTTAAAGGCATCACAAGCTTGGAGACATTGCGTTCCCATAAGCACTCCCAAGTCCAAGCCCTTCTGAATTCCACTGATTTTTACCTGACACCAATTGAGCTTAATTGACCAGATTCTTGTGTGTAGGCTTAATATACGTGTGTATAGTCTCTATATTGCAGCCTTATGTTTGGTCCTGTTTAAAAGAGAAAACAGAATAAGAGTTGGAAAGGACCTTGAAGGTCTTCTAGTCCAACCCCCTGCTTAGGCAGGAAACCCTACACCACTGCAGACAAATGGATATCCAACATCTTCTTAAAAACTTCCAGTGTTGGAGCATTCTAGATTGCTTATCTCCTTGATTAGTCATTGCTTCTTGTTCTGCTCTCAGATGCCTTGGAGAATAGCTTGACTCCCTCTTCTTTGTGGCAGCCCCTGAGATATTGGAACACTGCTATCATGTCTCCCCTGGTCCTTCTTTTCATTAAACTAGACATACCCAGTTCCTGCAATCGTTCTTCATATGTTTTAGCCTCCAGTCCCCTAATCATCTTTGTTGGTCTTCTCTGCACTCTTTCTAGAGTCTCAGCATCTTTTTTACATGGTGGGGACCAAAACTGAATGCCTTATTCCAAGTGTGGCCTTACCAAGGCATTATAAAGTGGTATTAACACTTCATGTGATCTTGATTCTATCCCTCTGTTTATGTAGCCTAGAACTGTGTTGGCTTTTTTGGCAGCTGCTGCACGCTGCTGGCTCATATTTAAATGGTTGTCCACTAGGACTCCAAGATCCCTCTCATAGTTACTACTATTGAGCAAGGTAACCACCTATATTGTACCTGTGCATTTCGTTTTTCTTGCCCAAATGTAGAACCTTACTTTTTTCACCATTGAATTTCATTTTATTAGATAGTGCCCAATGTTCAAGTTTGTCACGATTCTTCTGTATCTTAAGCCTGTCTTCCGGAGTGTTGACTATTCCTGCTAGCTTGGTGTCATCTGCAAATTTGATGAGTTCCCCTTCTATCCCCTAGTTGAAGATGTTGATTCCTTCATCTGATAGTCACATTCCAAAATGGCCAAACATTTACATTCAATGAAGACATTTACGTGAAATATGGTGGACTGGGCTCTGCTGGTTCCTACCTTCCACTCACAACTCTATTGCACCTCTTGGGAGAATCCAGCCACCAATGCCACTCTCAGCCTCGCTTTCTGCAAAGAAATCCATCAATTATCGAGGAGCAGATGGCAAAGATGCGGACAAGGACAATTCTCCTTTCTCTCTAAATGTCACTGGAGGAGAAAAACATTTTCAAGTATCACTTAGCCGTGGTCCCATTTTCCTCGTCCTATTAGTTGTATCTGCAAGTTTAGCTAACAACGGGTCTGTTTCTCTTTGACAGGCGTCATGCCTGGGTGTAAATAATATGGATTGGAAAATCTCAAGGTTTTCTAGGAATGGTGCATGAAAATCCTCTAACAGCTCACAATTGATTTGACAATTGAACAGTAAACCTTTAATTTGGAATCATTTTTTTATTATTAAGAAAACTAAATGCTTAAGTTCTAAAGAGGTTTGTCCATACCTAAAGAACGTATGCCTATAACAGTTATTTCTCATTCCTATCTTGTTAACAAGAATATAAATAAGAGAGGTTTCAGTAATTGGCTCAGAGTTGCCAATGAATTAATTAACTTCAGTCTATTTTACCTAACCTTTAATAATAGGAGTGTCTCTCTCTCTCTCTCTCTCTCTCCTTCCTCCCTCCCCCCCCTCTTTTTTTTTTTTTTTTTTTGAACTAGCAATATACCTGACAGGCAGAAAAAATAGACGTACAGCCCAGCTCTTGAAAATTAATGAGAAATGAGGAAAGAATCAATGTACATTCTGCTTGCCGAGAGCTGAACACAAAAAAGACACAATAAACCATGAACAAACACAGTCAGTTTAAAAAAAAATAGGTTAGGGAAAGTGGGTAAATTCAATTATAGAAGTAATTAGAAGATATAGGGCAAAGCTGCCATTGGGGACTTAGCCAGAAGACATGAATTAATGTGAATGAATAGAAGGCATCCATGTAGTAATTAAGAGGCAATCACCTATAGCAGTGAATACCTGAAAACAGGCTGGGCCAGAGGGGAATCTAATAATTCAGTGATCAAAAATATTTTTGGATGATTAATATGGCAAATTTCCTCTAAAAGACTAATTTCAGAAAGGATACCAAGATAATACCGCCCTCTTTGTTCTTTCCCGCAGTTTTCTGGCTAATTAAATTTCGTAATTTGCAGCGGTATTCAAAAACATTAGCTGGAAAACTGGAAGCGAAGCTTGCAGCTTCTTCTCATTGTTTGCAGTAACCTCACTGAAATCGATAACCTAAGATGGGAGTTGCATGAGTATTAGGAAGTGGCTGTCAGGTCTTGTGTGTAAGTTACCAAGATCTCCCTCTTACTCTTTCTGAGTGGCGGTAAATTCAGAGCCATTGATTTGTAAATAACTTTTTCCACTACTCTTGGTTAAAATTACATGGTCGCCGTTTATGCCCAATCAATTAAAGCAGAAATAGTAACCAATTTACTCTTAGGTAGCTTAGCGTAGAATTTCTACTTTTGACATGTGCTGCCTTTCATGTAACAAGGATATAGTTTATTTTTATTTATTTATTTGATTTTTATCCTGCTTTTATGTTGTGGCCCGCCAGCAGCCAGCAGAGCTGGCAACAGATTCGAACAATGAGGAGGTTGGAGAGGAACATGGACCAGTCCTGGAGTCTGGGGAAGGCTCTGATGAGGACTCTGTGTCAGAGGCAGAGAGGGGGCCAGGCCCATCTGACAGTTATCAGTTGCCTTCGGAGTCAGACATCAGTGAGGCAGACGAACAGCTGGAGCCTGTTCCCAGTGTGCACATGCGCAGAGTTGTCAGACGAAGGGAAGAGCTAAGGAACAAGAGTCAACTTGGAAGTAAGGCCACAGGTGGATGGTGAATGGCCCCTCCCAGAGGAAATAAAAGAGGACGAAAGGGGAGTGGAGTTTGCAGGAGACAATTAGTTCATTCTTCCATTCTTGCGGAGGCATCTGAAAGATATTGCCCTGGCCACTAACCAAGCCTGATAAAGGTCGGTAATTGTGAGCCATCTTGAAAGACTGTGGGAAAGACTGCTGGAGAGGAATTCACTGTAAATTAAATAAAAGGGTTTTATCGGGATAAGAACTCGGCTTTCTCCTGCTGGAGATGCCTAGGTCAGAACATTTTATTAGTTTTATAAGTCAAGGTGATGAACATAATACTCTTACCTCCTTTTCTGTTTCCCCACAACAACATCCTTATGAACTGGATTAGCCACCACTGGGGTGCAGCAGTTAGAACAGAGTACTGCACGCTACCTCTGCTGACTGCCAGCTGCCTGCAATTTGGCAGTTCAAATCTCACCAGGCTCAAGATTGACTCAGCCTTCCATCCTTCCGAGGTGGGTAAGATGAGGACCCAAATTGTTGGGGGCAATAGGCTGACTCTATAAATGGCTTAGAGAGGGCTGTAAAGCACTGTAAACTGGTATATAAGTCTAAGTACTATTGCTATTAGGCTGGCCCAAAGTCCCCATGCTGGCTTTCATGGCTAAGGCATGACTAGAACTCACAGTGTCTAGCTGATGTGCTCAAAGTTACCCAGCCAGCTTTCATTCTGAAAGTGGGACTAGAACTCACAGTATCCTCTTGATTGGCCCAAACCAAAGAAAATGAAACTAGGGTTAGGTCTACTTGAAGCCATGGTTGAAAACTAATGTTTGGGATAGATTTTTAGAGGGTTTTTTTTTTTTTTAGGAAAGAGATGCTGACAACGTTTCTTTCTGACTTGTTCGTGGACTACAATGAAAAATATGGGGAAAATCCCTTGCCAATATAAATGAAACTAGGGTTAGTGTTTGGTTTAAGGGCAGGTTCAAAGTTAGGTCTCTTTGGAGTCTGAGTCACAAACTCATGCTAGGGATAAATTCCTAAATGTTTTCTAAGGAAAGTGAGGGTTACAGCTTTTCATTCTGTCTTGTTTTTGGTCCCTAGTAAAATGTATAGGAAAATCCCATTGATAATGACAATGAAACTATGGTTTGAATTAGGGTTAGGGTTAGGGTTAGGTCTGTCAGAGTTTGTTGCAGCAATCACATGCAGAAAGCGCACACAGGTAACTGATTCAGCAGGATTCATTAACTTCTCTTTATATATAATATAACACATGAAGTAAATATACAATACCAATAGCAGGTTTTCCAACGTGGTAGTAAATACAAGCAAAACACAAGCAGGGGAGAGAACAGTTTCAGTTTCAGTTCAGAGCAGTTCAGACTAGTTTTGAGGCCAGCAGAGACTGCAGCATTAGTATAGAAGTTAAGCTAAGCCACACCCAGGCTCCTTGCTGTCTCCTTGTTGCCCACACAACAAATATTGTTTCAGTTTCCAAACAATCCTCATTGGCTGACCCAGTTGCCATGTCTTTCATTGGCTGACCTTGTTACCATGTCTCTGCCAAGTCATGAACTCTCATACACACTGAGAAGATCTACTTGGAGTCTGGGCCAAAAACTTACACCAGAGATAGATTCTTAGAGGTTTTCTAAGGAAAGTGACAGTTACAGATTTACATTCTGGCTTCTTTTTGGCCCACAGTAAAATACATGGGAAAAACACATTGACAATGACAATGAAACTAAGGTTATGGTTAGAGTTAGGGTTAGGTCTGCTTGGCATCATGTTCAAAAATTAATCCCTAGGGCAGAATTACAGGTTTTTCTATAAAAAAAAAAAGGGATGGTTACACTTTTTCATTCTGACCTGTTTTTGGTCCCTAGTGAAATGTATAGGAAAATCCCATTGATAATGAAAATGAAACTATGGTTTGAATTATCCATAAGTTAATTCTAACCATAGTTAATATCCACAACCCTAAGGTTAGGGTTCTGTTCTGAGCCCCCTCGTCCCACACCAACACACACTCTGAGCCAAAGATAAGTTACGGCATTTAATTAACAGACAGACAGGTCCTTGGCAGCAAACCGGTACAGACAAGCTTGGGCAGCAATCCAGCACAGATAAGGCTTGGCAGCAATCCAGCCTGCCAAGCTCACAATAATGTTCTACGACATTAGTTCCTGCGTTGACTTCTGCAAGAGGGGCATGTGCACAAGTAGTCCTTTTATAGTCTGGAAAGGAGCCTAATGACCACCAGCTGAGTGCAATTACCTCCTGTAATTGCATAATTGTTCCTTATGCCTATTAGCTCTTCGATGCCGGGCATCTAGGAACAATTCCCTTGGCTCCTCCCCACTGCTGATGTCCGGATCACACTCCCTTGTCTCCTCCCCACTGGTCCAGGGCTCAGGTGCCTCCTGGTGGCCAACCAGATGCTCTGCGCCCTGCTCGGAGTCAGAATCCTGTCCAGGGTCCTCCACATCCTCCAAAGCCGACTCAGAGGGCCCCTTGCTGTCGGAGTCTGGTGGCAGTTCCAACAGCTCCTGCTGGGCCACAACAGGTTATGTCTACTTAGACACTGGGGGAAAAAATAATGCTAGGGACAATTTAGAGATTTTCTATGGAAAGCGACAGTTGCAGCTTTTCCTTCTGACCAACTGTTTACTGTTGATCAACAGTAAAAATCAGAGGTGGTATTCTACCCTTTTGGACTGTTTCACCCAGTGGATTTAGTGGAAATCATAGGTGGCCCTGCCCACCCACTCCAACTCTATGGCATCCCATTTAGGCCCTTTTCCCGCTGAAAGCGCATGCGCGAAGGTAACATGTGCGAGCTCACATTTGCGAACCGGTAGGGAAGGTAAGTGAATACCACGCCTGAGTAAAATCCATGGGAAAATCCCATTGAGAATTACAACTGTGGCAAGTAAGGTCATCAGAAGGGGCAAAACTCACTGTCACACTTAGCAACTGAGATTTTGTGTTCAGTTGGAGCCATATGTCAAGGACTACCTGTAGTAATTTTTCCCCTTGATTGTAAACGAATCCTAATGCAAATTGAATACAGGTCGCTAATATTTTCCCTGATAATTTCCTTGTGTAACCATGGAAGTTGTAATGGCATGAAACCTTATTCTTTTGAGTTGCTTTGGAGTATAATATTCATATTGTGAATACTTCATTTAATTGGTGAATTTTTATTTTTTTATTAAGAATTTTTATTTTATCAATTTCATATATACATTCACAATTATATGATCTCATAACTGTTATTAATAATATGTATTTATAACAATTTTTCCCTACAGTTGACAATATACTTGAAGATTGCTTTCTTACCATCCCATAGATCCATCTTATCTTACAACGGTCCTACTTCTTCTTCCCTCCCTCCCTCTTTCCTTCCCTCATTTCTTCTCTCCTACTCTCCTTCCTTCCCTCCTTCCTTCCCTCCCTCCTTCCCCCTTCCCTCCTTCTCTCCTTCCCTCCTTCCTTCCTTCCCTCCCTCCTTTCTTCTCTCCTTCTCTCCTTCCTTTCCCCCTTCCTTTCCTCCTTCCTTCCCCCCTTCCTTCTCTCCTATATTCCCTCCTTCCTTCCCTCCTTTCTTCTCTCCTTCTCTCCTTCCCTCCCTCCTTCCTTCCCTCCTTGCTTCCCTCCCTCCTTCCCTCCCTCCTTCCTACCCCCCTTTCTTCTCTTTCTTCTCTCCTTCCTTCCTTCCTTCCTCCTCTCCTTTCCCTTCTCTCCTTCCCCTTCCTCCCCTTTAACCTTCCCATCTTCTTCCCATTCCTTAATTGGGGAATTATTAATCCGTCCTGCTCGTTTATCCGTCCTGCTCATGGAAAAACTAAAGCTTTCAGGTATGGCAAGTGAAAAATACACCAAAATTATTGGAATAGCAGGATTGTGGGCAGGGACTCGTATCTTTTTGACGAGGCACAGAAAAGCAAGGGATCAACCTACTCCAGTTCTCTTGCCCTCCACACTTGCTATTCCTGAGGACATAATTGGTTGTTCTAGAGACGATGATATTACCATAAGAAGATAATTATTTTATGTGTGGTGGAAAAAAGGAAGCAGCAATTAATTGAGAATTTAAAATTAAGGCCCCCATTGAGAATAGCATCTACAATGGGGACAGCAGTCCTATTTATTAACTGAGAAAATTGCAACAGATCCTCTCTCAAATTTATGGCCCTTCTTTGTAAGTAAAAATGTAAAAAAAAATATGGATATTTGTGTAGTGGGCACGTATTTGGAAATGAGATCTTGATCTTTCAGCTATTCTCTCTATCATAGCAAACATCAATAACTTATCGAGGCAGAAAATGAGTTGCTACTCTTCTTTATTTATAGCAATGGAAAATAAATGGGATGTTATCAATTTGCAATAACGTGATACTCCAATATAGCCTGTTTAAGCCTTTCCTATTTCAGAAGGAGAGGTGAACAGGCATCCTTTTACAGAGACATGGAGGCCACTTGGAGGTTTATAGTATAAGGCAGTGTTTTTCAACCTTTTTTGTGCAAAGGCACACTTTTTTCATGAAAAAAATCACGAGGCACACCACCATTAGAAAATGTTAAAAAAAAAAAAACTCTGTGCCTATATTGACTATATAGCGGGTGTTTTTCCCACGGCACACCTTACACTATGTCACGGCACACTAGTGTGCCACGTCACAGTGGTTGAAAAACACTGGTATAAGGGATAGTATAAGGACTCCAGCCTTGAGCAGGTGGTTGGACAAGAAGATCCCCCAGGGTCCCTCCCAGCCCTATGAATTTATGATTCTGTGATAGTTTTGGTAGCACTAGTTCAGGGGTCTACAACCTTAAACCAGGGGTGAAATTCAGCAGGTTCTGACAAGTTCTGGAGAACCAGTAGCGGAAATTTTGAGTAGTTTAGAGAACTGGCAAATGCCGCCTCTGGCTGGCCTCAGAGTGGGGTGGGAATGGGGATTTTGCAATATTTCCCCCCCAGGAGTGGGGAGGGAATGGGGATTTTGCAGTATCCTTCCCCTGCCATGCTGAACAAGCCACCTTCACAGAACCGGTAATAAAAAAAATTGAATTTCACCACTGCCTTAAACACCCAAAGAACCAGAAAAGCCCTAACTAGAAGCCCCCATTCAATTCTGGAGCCAACCGGAAGTCCAGTTTCCCCACCTCCTCCTAACACGGCATCGTTTTTCCTCTACCTGTCCTAACCTAAAGCCCTATCAATTGTGGAGCCGACCAGAAAACCTGCTCCTTGCCGTAAAGTCTCCTCCTGGTGTGCCGTGCTGCCCCCCCCCCCGGAGCTCCTCACAAAATTGTGGCACCAACCGGCAACAGGGAGCTGCAGCAGAGGGATGAAAGAGCCACATGCGGCTCCAGAGCCTCAGGTTGTTGGCCCCTGCATTAGCTAGCCCATTCTATGGATTGCTCTGCTCCTGCTTGCACTTGTTGGGTCCTCAACTGCAGATGAGTCCTCCAAGTGTGTCTTGATAGCTCCAGTTCACCCAAACAGAACTCCAGCAGTGTTCAATCTTCTGTGTTGCCTAGGAAGCCTGTACATTATACATGTTCCCTTAAGGCAGACAGGTCTGTTCCCATGCATCTTGATTAAACAAGAAGGTTTGTAGCAGTGGTGGCATACTTGTTTTTTCCTGTGTGGTTCAGTGTGGCTCTGCATGCCCTGTTATGCACTGGGCCATGGGTGACCGCCACACCTACACAAGGAGTTATATGACAACAGACTTCCTATTCTTTGTGGCAGCCCCTCAAATACTGGAATACTACTCTCATGTCACCCCTCTAGTCCTTCTTTTCTCTAAACTAGCCATTCCCAAATCCTGCAACTGTCCTTCGTATGCTTTAGTCTCCAGGCCTTTAATCTTCTTAATTGCTCTTCTCCACACTCCTTCTATAGTCTCTCTCTCTATTTTTTGTAATGAGGTGACCAAAACTGAATGCAGTATTCTAGGTGTGGCCTTACTAAGGCTTTATAAAGTGATACTAATACTTCACAAGGATTTTGAATTTGTGGGTTTGATTTGTGGTTTCCAGGTTCAGAAGAGCAAAACATTTGCCCCAGAAAAGTTGACAGAAGTTAACAATAAGCGTAACAGATTGTCCTTCAAACAATCTTCATCTGAGTCCAGTGATTTGCGAAAGCTATTTTAAAAGATTAAGAATACTGCTTTTCATGCAGTGTTTTAGTTTATTTATTTATTTGGTTTGTCAAACATGAACAAGATAACAGGTATAAGTATAAACATGGACATGAACAAAGGAAATGAGTACAAATAAATGGGGGGAGTAGGACAGGGATGGTAGGCACGCTGGTGCACTTATGCACGCCCCCTTTACGGACTTCTTAGGAATGGGGTGAGGTCCACAGTAGACAGTTTGAGGTTGAAGCTGTGGGGGTTTGAGGATGTAACAATGGAATCAGGTAGAGCATTCCAGTTATTTAGGAAAAGGCAATGTATTTTGATGGAAGTAGCAAAAACAAGACTCTGAATCATGAGTTATGGATGTGATTCCCAAAGATTTGTAATGTTGAGGAGCATTAGAAGAATATTGGCAGTATTGTCTATACTCTGGGAACGAAGCATTTTTCCTAGTTTCAATAAGTACAATCATTCAGATGCCAAACCTGTGCTTAGCAATGTGCCAATTTCTGCCTGATAAACCCTGACAGTACATTGTTCTCTTGTCAAGGGGCATTATCCTACCAATTCAGCAAAATAATAATAATACAGGGAAAAAAAATCTTCTTTTGGACAGTATATCTCATGGACATTCCCTTCTTTTATTGATTTGTTTTCTTCTGCCCCTTTCTCCTTCTTTTGTTTTCTTATCATAGCTTCAGGTTATTAAGTGGAAAGTATTGATGGGAACGGATGGGTTGAGGTCGATGAAGAGCTAATGCATCCGTAAGCTGGCCATTGTTACAGAGTTGTGCTTTACTCTGGGTTCCTGATGGGGTTGGGGGTGGGGGTTGGGGGGTGGAGAAGGTGCTAAGCTGTTGATCCTGGCTTTATTTGTCACAAACCCATCCATCAATCAAGCCCACGACATGTCGGCCTGCTGAATGACATGTAGGTCTCAGCTGAAAAAACTCGATAACAGTTGCTCTCTGTCTCTCTCTGTTTTGATAAGAAATACATTTGACTGAAATAGATAAGTACAGGACTATTAAAGATGTGAAGAGGGGAAAACTGGGATGGGGAAGAGAGAGAGAGAGAGAGAGAGATGGCAATCAAGGTTATAGGTCTTAAATGTGTTAGTGATACTTGGCAGTAAATGAAACGAGGAAGACCCATTCTACACACAGCGTTCCTAAATCAGAAAGGATGACTTCTCTAAGAACTTTGTTTAATTTTGTTTATTCCACCAATTCATTTCATCATTTGAATGCTACTTTAGCAGCACATGCATTCCCCCCCCCAGATAACTAGGTAGAAGTAATCCTATCTAATGATATATACTAATGTTAATGGTATTAATAGGATATTAGTACTCATATCTAATGATCTAAGTGCCAGAGCCCACTGTAATAACAATGCCAAAAAGGCATTAAGAGTTGTTAACCTAACCTTGCATAGCTTCTTCTCTGGTAATATTGTACTGCTAACCAGAGCATACAAAACCTTTGCTAGACCAATTCTCAAATACAGTTCATCTGTCTGTAACCTGCACTGCATATCGCACATTAATATAATTGAGTGAGTCCAGAGATATTTCACGAGAAGAGTCCTCCACTCCTTGGCTTGCAACAGAATACCTTATGCCACCAGATTTGAAATTTTGGGCTTAGAAAACTTAGAACTATGCCGCCTTCAGTCTGATCTAAGCGTAGTACATAAAATTACCTGCTACAATGTCCTACCTGTCGATGACTACTTCAGCTTCAACCACAACAATACACAATAGATACAAACTTAAGGTAAACCGCTCCAATTGCAGAAAATATGACTTCAGCAACAGAGGGGTCAGTGCCTGGAATGTACTACCTGGCTCTGTGGTCTCTTCCCCAAATCCCAAAAACATTTACCTTAGACTGTCTACTGTCTATCTCACCCATTCATTTCATTCATTTGTTGAATTTATAGGCCGCCCAAACTCCGGGCGGCTTATAGAAATGAAAAATATTAAAAAAGGATTAAAACAATAAGATACAACAAGATTAAGAAGAAAAACAACATGCACCCAATCAAAGGGGGGGCTGGACCTCAATCAAGAGGTCAACAGCCCCAGGCCTGCCGGAAAAGCAGGTTTTAATAGCTTTACGGAAGGCCGAGAGAGTGGGTAGGGTCCGGATCTCCGGGGGTAGTTCATTCCATAGGGCCGGAGCAGCAACAGAGAAGGCCCTACTCCGAGACGTCGCCAGCCGGCATTGTCCATCTGAAAGCACCTGGAGAAGGCCCATCCTGTGCGATCTTATTGATCTTAGGGAGGTATGCGGCAGGAGACGGTCTTGTAGGTATCCGGGTCCTAGGCCATGTAGGGCTTTAAAGGTGACAACCACCCCATTCCTAAGAGGTCTCTAAAGGGCACGCATAAGCACATCAACGTGGCTACCATCCCTGTCCTAATGTTCCTTTTTATTTGTATCCATTGCATGTATCCAAAATCATGTTCATACTTATATATGTTCGTGGCACGACAAAACCGCGCTGGTCAAAATCGTGGTGATAAAATCGCGGCGCTAAAGCCGCGACGTCATCACCGCGCATCATCACCGCCGCGACAACAGTGCGGCAACAGAAGGGCGCTTTAAAATGATGCCGCGGCAGAAAGCCGACTTTAATTAAGGTAAGTGTTAGGATTAGGTTTAGGGGTTTGTTTTAGGGTTTGTTTTAGGGTTAGGTTTAGGGTTAGGGTTAGGGTTAGGGTTAGGTTTAGCGTTAGGTTTAGCGTTAGGTTTAGCGTTAGGTTTAGCATTAGGGTTAGGTTTAGGGTTAGGGTTAGGGTTAGGGTTAGGGTTAGGTTTAGGGTTAGGGTTAGGTTTAGGGTTAGGTTTAGGGTTAGGTTTAGGGTACTGAGTGCTTGGGAATGCGCGAATTTGCCCTCCACGATTATGTCATCGCGGTAGGGTCGCGTTTTTCCTTAGCACTTAGAACGGCACGAATTAGTCTTCGCGCTTATGTCTCCGCGCAGAAGGGCTTCGCGGATTTGTGGTGGAACCATATATGTTATCTAATACATTCTTGATGATATAAATAATAAAATAAAATAAAAAGTTGGCACTCGGCAAGAGAGAAGGAGGGACGGAGGGAGGGAGAGAAAGAGAAAGAAACGCCTGAGAACTTGAAAGCATGGGAACACTGAAAAAGGATGTTGAAGGAATGTCGTAATTTGTATTTGGATGTCTGCCCTTGGCCCTCTTCCCTTTCAAAGCCCTTCCTCCCTTGCAAGCTAAGCAGTTCCGCTGATCTCTTCTTTCTTTCGTTCTCAAAACAGAACCGTGGAAAGAAACATGCACAGACCTCTTTGTCTTCATCTACCACGCCAGGCGTTGCCTCTGGATAACCGTGGATGAAAACACGAGACCAATGCAATTTGGAAACATTTTTTTGAAAGCATTTATTTTGGGCTATAAAAAATAAATCTAGCAAAGGGTAGGAATGTGGCGGGGGGGGGAGGGAGAGAGAGAAAGAGGCCCAGAAATTTATTCGGAGTGACAACTGGTCAGCAAGCAAGTCTGCTTTGGAGACAGTAAGAATTTGCCATCGCCCCAAGAACTCGCGAGTCCTTCCCCCCATCCTTCCCCCCCACCCAGCCCCACTCTACATAGTGACTAGGGGCTAGAAAACTGCAAAAAATCAATGTCAAGTGCTTTAGGTTTGTTTGGCAAATTACTCGTGCTCGGCTCCCTCTATTGTATCTGGCCCATATTCTATACTAGATATTTTAGATGGAAACTGCCACATAATGCATAGTCTCTTCTATTGATTTTTATAGATTTAACAGCACTTGAATTGTACCCCTTGAGAAAGCAGTGAGTTACTTAAGAGATGCCTCTCCTTCAACCTTGGGACAGCCCCATTAATGCTGGTAAATGTTTATGCCTTAAGAAATTGCAATCTCAACTTTCTTTTTTAAACCGCTCTAACAAAATATAAGCTAATAATGGATTCTGTTATCCAAGCATTGAAAGCAAGACTGCTAAAGAGAGTCCCGTCTATTTATTTTTTTATTGCTGCGTACGGCATATATACAGGCAGTTTAAAAATTATTTATTTCATTTATAAGATAAGCATCTTCCCTTTGTCACAGTCAGCCTAACATCTTAGGTTGCCGGTCTAGCTTTTTTCTTGATTTCTGCTTAATATATCCTCTATTACAGCAAGACATTCAGTTAGGACATTTATTTCTTTAGTTTGTTGAAGACGTACAAAATAATAAGTATAGGTATGAACATAAACAAGAACAAAAGGAGTAAATGCAGATAAATGGGGACAGTAGGACAGGGACGGAAGGCATACTGGTGTACTTATGCACGGCCTCTTTGTGGACCTCTTAAGACTGGGGTGAGGTCCACAGTAGACAGTTTGAGGTTGAAGCTGTGGGGGGTTTGAGGATGTAACAACGGAGTCAGGTAGAGCATTCCAGGCGTTGACCACTCCGTTGCTGAAGTCGTATTTTCTGCAATCGAGTTTGGAGCGGTTCACCTTGAGTTTGTATCTATTGTTTGCTCCGTGTATTATTGAGGTTGAACTTGAAGTAGTCGTTGACAGGTAGGACGTTGTAGCAGATAATTTAACATCTATAAAATGTAACACCTATAAAACATATTTTTGATGAAATCTTTTCATAAGAAATGAAAGAAATTCCAGCTGAAGTTCAGCTTTAGTACCGTAATCCCCCCACTCCCCAATGTATAGGTTACATGCCTTCATACAGTAGTGGGTTTCAAAAATTGTTCGAACCTACTCTGTGGGTGTGGCCTCCTTTGTGGGAGTGGCTTGCCACCCATGTGACCAGATGGGAGTGGCTTGCCGCCCATGTGACCGGATATGAAGATGCCAACGACACTTGTCAGAACCACCTTAAATTACCTCACACACAGCACTGGCATGCATAAGAATATGAGGTAAACTTGTTTTTCAAAAGGCATCTTTGGTTTGCGTTAAAACAACTTCAACACACGCAATGTTCTGATTTCACCACAAACGCAGCAGTCATCCTTACCTTTCACAGAGGCACTGAGTTTTATAAATAGGAGCATGATAGTGTAGAATAATCATATCCAAGGACCAGTGGTGGGTTTCAAAAAAGTTTGGAACCTCTTCTGTAGGTGTGGCCTGCTTTCCGGGTCCACTGGTGGAACCTCTTCTAACCCGTTGGGTAGATTTGACGAACCGGTTCTACCGAATAGGTGCGAACTGGTAGGAACCCACCTCTGCTTGGGTGGCTCAGAATCTCCACAGAGACTTACCCCGAAGCCCCTTCTGAACCATGAAGGACTGTGGTGATGATATATATGTATATTTTTTTTTTAAAAAAAAAAATGCAATGGCTTCTGAGTAGGCAATAAATATAGGAGTGTATTTTCGTGTTTGAAAAGTGAGTGCAAACCACTCATCTTTTGCAAAACAAGTAGTGTACTTGTGTAGGGTCACACACGGCTATTGTAGGCTGGTGTATTTTTAACTATGAATTGTATGAGAACATGCAGATTAGTGCCGAAATGAAGCTGACATTTTAAAATGAAAAGCTGAACGCTGGTACCCAGAGTCACATTTTTGATCCTGTGCATTTCAAATGGCTTTAAAAAAAAAATCAGTATTTTTCCACGGAGTCCTTGGTTTTCTCTTGTAAAGTTAACGCTTAGCTGGTGTGATTGAAAGTAGTATTGGGAAAGTGCTCTAATACCATCTCTATGGAAAACAATAAATCTTTTTATTCACTCGTCTGGATTTAAGCCCCCTAACTCACCCAATATCATCTTCATATGCCCTCTTTCTCTCACAAGTCTAAAATTCATTCATTCATTCATTCATTCATTGTTTGTTTGTTTGTTTGTTTGTTTGTTTGTTTATTATTTCCCACCTCTATTATTTTTACAAATAATTCAAGGTGGCAAACATATTTAACACATTTTCCTCCTCCTGATTTTCCCCATAACAATAACCCTCTGAGTTGGATTGGGCTGAGAGAGAGTGACTAACTCAAAGTCACCCAGTTGGCTTTCATGGCTAAGACAGGACTAGAACTCACTGTCTCCTGGTGATTGGCTCATAGACACCCAGATGTCTTTCATGACTAATGCAGGGCTCATTGTCTCCTTGTGATTGGCCAAAGTGATCCAACTGGCTTTCATGGCTAAGGCAGGACTAGAACTCACTGTCTCTTGGTGATTGGCTCAAAAACACCCAGCTGGCTTTCATGGATAAAGCTCCACAACACAGTCCTTTCAAGAGTTCCTAGAAGGCTCCAGCCCCATTTGCACAACTCAGGTGACCCTGAAGACACAGACAAACCTCCAAGTAGCCTCAACGACCTTTTTAAAGAATGCAAAAGTCCAGCTGTCTGCAAGGAGTATCAATCCTTCCATTCCCCACCATCCAGTCAGAGCTGAAGAAGCTTCTTGCAAAGTCAATGGGGGAGCTAGATTCACTCAACAGCCGTGCTACAAACTTAACAAGTGCAGTGTTTCGCTTAACAACTGTGACAAGAGAGGTTGTAAAATGGGACACTGTACAACTATCTCGCTTAGCATCAGAAATGTTGGACTCCATTGTGGTTGTATGTCGAGGATTTAAATCAAGAGCTTGCCTCTCTTCTGGCCCCCGAGTGTTACCTCAGTGAAAATCTACCCTGTTTCCCCAAAAATAAGACCTTCCCAGAGATATTCTTATTGGGGATTTTACTGGAAATATATAGTAGAAAATTGAAATATTTGATTGTAAATGTGTTAACAGCGGCTAGAATTGTATTTGCAAAAAATTGGAAAAACGAGAAAATACCAAAGCAGGAGGAAGTTATTTGGAAAATAATGGAATGTGCCAAAATGACCAAATTGACATTTGAAATTAGAGAACAAGAAGATAAGCAATTTTATAAGATATGGGATTTATTTTATCAATGGTTAAACAAAAAAGTATGGAAATGAAATATGCTAGAGAATTTTAAATACAAGGATAATGGAATGGTACAGAATATAATATAAAGATTATATTACTATTGGATGGATTTAGGATGATGTAACGAAATGCCATAATCTAAATTAATTCAAAATTTAGAATAGCTCGTATAAAATGAAGTAATAATAGTTATAGTTAAATAAATGATTAACAATGATAATCTATACATATATATTAGATTGATAATATGAGATTTTATATAAATTGTAAGTGAGGAATATGGAGAGGATGCACAAAAGTTTTATAACCAACCAACACACTGTATATAACTGGAAGATGGTTTTATGTTTTGTTTGTGTTTGTCCTAAAATAAAAATTTCTTTAAAAAAAAAAAAAGACCTCTCCGGATAATAAGCCCAATCGAGTTTTTGAGCGCATGTGCTACAATAAGCCCTCCCTTGAAAATAAGCCCTCCCCAAAAATATTGCAACACAGCAGCAACCATGAGGTGACCACGATTGCCCCCTCCTGCACCTCAAAAATAATAAGACCTCCCCGAAAATAAGGCCAAGTGCTTATTTCGGGGCTCAAAAGAAAATAAGACCCTGTCTTATTTTTGGGGAAATACAGTTGTATTTATCCAAGAACAGTGAAAACGATAAAAAGATTCAATTCACGAACTGCATAGGCAGTAAGGCCCACTCTTTCTTTGAACCCACCTCTCCCCCCTCCCCCCAAAATGATAGAAAGCAAGAGGCTTCCGCGATTTCTCTGTCTGACGGGGGCCACGTGGAATTTCCTTGCTAACGTACAATGTCAGGCCCAGACAAACGGCAGGGAGAGCTGCTCAGTGGGGCTTCGAGGACCCACGGTTCAGAGTGTTGTAAGATATGACTTCCCCCGCTGACTTTGTGGCGCATAAACACACACAAGACACTCGCATGGAAAGTTGCATGCCCCGCTTGTCATTATTCACGAGGCCTACTGTGAAAAAGAGAGTAATCATCTCACCGGTTGCTACTGGGTGAATTGCTCGGCTATAATTGTGCAGCGGGTCTCATCTGAGTGAGAAGAGCTTCTTCAGTTGTGATTTTGTACAGACGCCTGCTCTGATCACATAGATTCAGATCCTGGATTTAGATAACATCCCTTTTTTTTAATTTTTCATTAGGCTGGTTGTGTGCATTTTCATGAGTGCCTCTTCTTCTAGCTCACTCCAAAGTATTAAGAGAACAAGTCACATAATATGTTTGCTTACTTATTTGTTTATTTATCATACTTCTTAAATGCCCATTTCCTTCACACTCTGGGCAGTGTACAATTTACTATATTTTTGAACTATAAGACGCACTGGAGAATAAGACGCACCAAGATTTTGAAGAGGTAATTTTTTTAAAAAAAAGGTTTTGCACTCTGCAGGGCTCCCAAACCCTCTGCATGCCTCATTTTTTTGTGAAAAACAAGGCATGCAGAGAGTTTGAAAAGCCTGCAAAGTGCTCCTGGGGGCTAGCCAGGAGCAAAAATGAGCAAAAAGACAGACCATTTTTCGCTCATTTGTATCCTCCCCATCCCCCAGGAGCATTTTGCAGGCCTCCCAAACTCTCTGCACATCCATTTTTGCAAAGGGGGTGGGGTTTGGGAAGACCAAAAATGCTGCATCCAATGCATAAGACGCACCCAGATTTTCACCGTCTTTTCTGGGGGGAAAAGGTGTGTCTTATATTCCGAAAAATACGGTAAGCAAAATAATGAACCATAAAAACCCAAATAATGTATGGTATAAATTATTATAAATTATAGGCCTTGATTGACATTTCTATTCTATTCTATTTCAACTCTCAGAATTCCCCAGCCATCCCGGCTGACTTGGAATTCTGGGAGTTGAAGTCTACCCATCTTCAACTGGTTGAGGTTGAGAAATACTGATGTAAGCCCAATTGTGAGCATTTCCAATGTTCATCAGCAACTGATTCTAACCCTGAAGGGTACCAAGTGACAAATGTTGGTCTTATCCCTACACTAAACTTTTTAAGTTGAACTATTTTAACTTAAAGTCAATATTAAACTTTTCCATCAACTTTGGGATCCCTGCTTAAGAAGAAAAGGGACAACAGTGAAGTCTACACCAGATTAGAGTTAGGTGAAGTATTCTAATTAGTCTGCAAATTGTAAGCAAGGGAGGGTTATTAGCTTGCACTAAGGATACTCCCAAGGCATGTTGTAGAAAAAGGGAAGCAATTAATTTTCTTCTCCCGCCCCCTTTAGTTTTACTTAAATTGCCCAATGAACAGTTCTTAGAAATTTAAAAGCATGCATAATGTTTTCCAAAGGCTTAATTGGCCTAATTAAAGAAAAAAAAATTCAATACAGATTTGGGGTGTTTTTTTTTCATGGCCAACACAGTGGCTTTTGTATTTTCTGTGAATGTAACTAAGGCCTCCCATTTTCAATGAAAACAGTTTATTTCAGAGAATTAACAATACTGTAGATGAACAAAGTACTACTATTGCCACAGGGACGCGGGGACTCAGTGGCTAAGACGCTGCACTTGCGATCAAAAAGGTCGGCAGTTCGAATCCCTAGCGCCGCGTAATGGAGTGAGCTCCCGTTACTTGTCCCAACCTCTGCCAACCTAGCAGTTCGAAAGCATGTAAAAATTCAAGTGGAAAAATAGGAACCATCTTTTGTGGGAAGGTAACAGCGTTCCATGCACCTTCAGCATTTAGTCATGCCGGCCACATGACCACAGAGATGTCTTTGGACAGCGCTGGCTCTTCGGAGATGAGCACCGCCCCCTAGAGTCAGAAACAACTAGCACATATGTTTGAGGGGAACCTTTATTTACTATTGCCACATGTTACTGTATACAAAGCTGCCTTGAAAACTATTCAGAAGTTGAAACTTTTACAAAATGCAGCTGCTCCTTACTGGTGGTGGATTGCAGGTGGTCTCCAACATCTACAGCAAGGGTGTCAAACTCGATTTCATTGAGGGTCACATCAGGGTTGTGTTTGACCTTGGGGGGCTGGGATGGGCGTGGCCAGGGGGGCATGGCCAGCTCAACCTCACTTATGTCAGAGGTGCTTGTGGTGGCCCAAGTGCTCTGGGCTTCCGAGTTCTGGCAGAGTGTTGCAGGAGGCTGTTGCAATCGAAAACGGGCTTCCGAGTTCCGTTTTCGATTGCAACAGCCTCCTGCAACACTCTGCCAGCGAAAACAGAGCTCAGGAGGACTGTCCTCCCAAGCTTCGTTTTCGCTGGCAGAAGCGCTGCGGGCCGATCCTTCATTGTTTCCAGGGCAGCCCCATTGGCCAGATCTAATTATCCCGTGGGCCGGATACAGCCCCCGGGCCTTCAGTTTGACACCCCCGATCTCTAGCGGAGTAAAAAAAAAAAACTCAAGCCGAAAGTTGCAATTCTCTGACCATAGATGTACCCATTTTGTTAATCTTGACATCACATGTAATACAAAACAATGGGATCTCTATTGTCCTTCCATTTCCCAACCATAACAATAATTAATATTGAAGCATGCCATAAAAACTCAGCAAAAGGATTGTATCTTTACAGAATTCTGTGAATACTGATAATATGGAGGCCAAGCCAAACTCTTCAGCGGTGTCCTTGGTGCTCTCTGAGTTTGGTGGTTTTCTTGCAGAGGTTTCATTACCATCATTCTTGATGATATTACCTAGTTTGGCAATGAAACGTCTGCAAGAAAACCATGAAGCTTAGAGAGGACTTCAGTTCTACCGCCAGCTACAAATATTCTCTTCTATCAGAAATCTTCAGGGAATTGCCAGGGCAAGGCAGGAGAAAACCAATTGCTTTGATCTCCCACTGGCTTTATATTTCATTTCTCAATTTGATATTAGGGCTGTTATCCAATGCAAATTTAATAAAATTATTGTTCTATTATTATTCAATTATTGTATCTTTACAACCACTACTATTTGGGTTGTAGCCTTCTTTTTTAAGCCCCAAATACAGTCCTCTGCCTCCACATCCCCTTTTATCTTTTAAGAGCCAAGAAGCCCGCTGTGCTTCTGCCAGCGAAAACGAAGCTTGGGAGGGCAGTCCTTCTGAGATCTGTTTTCGCTGGCAGAGTGTTGCAGGAGGCTATTGCAATCGAAAACGGAACTCAGAAGCCCGTTTTCATTAGCAGAGCACTTGGGCCACCACAAGCACCCCTGACATGAGTGAGGTTGAGCTGGTCATGCCCCCCTGGCCACGCCCATCCCAGCCCCCCGAGGTCAAACACAACCCTGATGTGACCCTCAATGAAATCGAGTTTGACACCCTTGCTGTAGATGTTGGAGACCACCTGCATCTTTTAAGAGCCAAGGTGGTGCAGTGGTTAAATGCAGCACTGCAGGCTACTTCAGCTGACTGTAGTTCTGCAGTTCGGCTGTTCAAATCTCACCGGCTCAGGGTTGACTCAGCCTTCCATCCTTCCGAGGTGGGTAAAATGAGGACCCGGATTGTTGTTGGGGGCAATTATGCTGACTCTGTAAACCGCTTAGAGAGGGCTGAAAGCCCTATGAAGCGGTATATAAGTCTAACTGCTTAAGTCTAACTGCTTTATACATTTTCGGAAGCAATCAGAGGTGGTATTCTAGCAGTTCAGAACTGTTCGTCTGAACTGGTAGTGGAAATCATGGGTGGGCCCCGGCTCTACAACATGCCACTTAAGCCCTTTTTTTGCCAAAAGCGCATTTGCGGAAGGCTGTGCGCATGCACGGAAGTGGCGCGCACAAGCGAAGCGAGTATGCCCCCGCGCGCTCTCACATTTGTGAATCAGTAGGTGAAATAAGTGAATACCACCTCTGGAAACAATGCCACAAATAGATTTATTTCCACAAATAAAATTTACCTGTCCTTGGTGACTGAATGACTGAAGGAAAGGTGTAGAAATCACCCGTAAGGTGATGCTTTAGATACAGGTGAGGCTGCAATGTTCTTCTCAAGCGTCTTGCCCACATCCCAACCGAGAATACATCAATCTCAAGGAACTATGGCTAATTGCGGCACTTTCTATTCAGCTGACATCAGAGCAGATATGGTTAAAAGCATGGTGACAGCGATGACAAAACAATGCAATTGAAGAAGCAAACTAAGAGCTTGTTGCTTTTACTAAGTGCAGCGGTGGTATTTATGTAACACATATACATGCTTGAACAGAGGGGGGAGGGGGAGTAAATCCTGTGCCTGTGAGTCCTATCTGAGGTAGTTGGAAAACAGCATATATATTTTTCATGGAGAAGGCAGGCAAGATTTCTTGAATAACAAAGAAAGGATTGGCACAAACGGAACGGAGGAAACAGTTGGAAAATAGGAGAAAGGAATTAGCTTGCTCATGTAACTCCAGGATTAATATTGTATGCCAACCTGTGGTAAGATAGGCAACCAATAAATGGGATGGATGGAAGGATGGATGGGAGATAGATAAGTATGTAGGTATGTAGGTAGATATTAGATTAGATACGATAGATAGATAGATGGATGGATGGATGGATGGATGGATGGATGGATGGATGGATGGATGGATGGCTGGATGGATGGATGGCTGGATGGATGGATGGATGGATAGATGGATGATAGGTAGGTAGGTAGATAGGTAGGTAGGTAGGTAGGGGGAGAGAGAGAGAGGGATGGATGATAGAGAGAGAGAGAGAAAGAGAGAGAGAGAGGGAGGGAGGGAGGGATGATAGATAGATAGATAGATAGATAGATAGATAGATAGACAGACAGACAGACAGACAGATATGGATGGATGGATGATAGATAGATAGATAGATAGATAGATAGATAGATAGATAGATAGATAGATAGATATGGATGGATGGATGGATGGATGGATGGATGGATGGATGGATGGATTGATGATAGATAGATAGATAGATAGATAGATAGATAGATAGATGATAGATAGATAGATAGATAGATAGATAGATAGATAGATAGGTATGTATGTATGTATGTATGTATGGATGGATGGATGGATGGATGATAGATAGATAGATAGATAGATAGATAGATAGATAGATAGATAGATAGATAGATAGATAGATAGGGGTGGATGGATGGATGGATGGACGGATGGATGATAGATAGATAGATAAATAGAGAGAGAGAGATGATAGAGATAGATAGATAGATAGATAGATAGATAGATAGATAGATAGATAGATATTAAATCAGATACCATAGATAAATGATAGATAGCAAAGGTACATCTTTTTTAAAGGGGAATGGAAGGAGAACAACAATGACAATAGCAACCACTGGCTAACTCAGAATATGGAGTACAAGAATAAGAAAAGAAAAGACAATGAATCCAAAGAGAGAACGGGATGCCTTGCTTGTAGATAACAGTTGGCTGGATTATGAACTGGAGTCACTCCTATTAGGAGGAAGGGGGGGGAAGGAAACTCTGAGTTCTAGTTCTACCTTATGCATGAAAGCCAGCTGGGTGACTTTGGGCCCATCATTCGGAGACTGTGAGTTCTAGTCCCATTTAGGCATGAAAGCCAGCTGGTTGACTTTGGGCCAGTTGCTCTCTGAGGCTTAACCCACCTATTAAGGAAAATATGAGGAAGAAGTCAGGACAAAATTAAATTTAAAAATAAATCAAAAATTATTCTGTGCACATCTTGCTTTGCAGGAGCTGAACAAGTCCATCTCCATTGTTAAACCATATTTTCATACCATTTTTTTTAAAGAAAAGCAACTACACTACTCAAAACCAGCTGTTTTGTCATCAGATGTTGCTAGTACAACCTGGGGGTGTTTGGAGGAATACAAATTGGAGCCCGAGTCAGGATACAAATAGCCTCCGAGTCACAGATTTCTAATCCCTGGTCTCCAGAACTGTGAAGTCTAATAATGAGCAGCTTTTTGCAGAACTAAACGGCGTGAGAAAACATGAGTGTCTTAACAAGCGACAAAAACATCTGGCTGCATTTCAAGTGTCTTCTTTTGAAGGGAAGCTACTAATCTATAAAAAGGAACACTTCACCGAACTTTATCTTTGATTCATACAAAGAAATATTTGTAGCAGCTGCTTCTCATTTGGGCTGAAGCACTTGGCTGTGGTTTCTTGGTCTTCTAGTTGGAAGTCTGACACGCTTACTCCATGCCTCAGTGTTTCGGTGTTAAAGGGGAAAGCTTGAAATACGTTTAAATGTGGCTCTCCTGAAAAGTGACTCAAAACTCTTCTGTTCTGGTCCGCCAGCGGCCAGCAGAACTGGCAGCAGAGTTGGACAATGAGGAGGTTGGGGAGGAGCATGTGTCAGTCCTGGAGGCTGGAGAAGGCCTGGACGAGGACTCTGCATCGGAGGCAGAGATGGGGCCGAGGCCATCTGGCAGTGATCAGGAGCCTATGGAGCTAGGCAGCGGTGAGGCAGAGGAACAGCTGGAGCCTGTTCCCAGCGTGTGCTTGCACAGAGCTGCCAGAAGAAAAGAACAACTCAGAAATCAGGGTAGACTTGGGAGTAAAGTCACAGGTTTAAGGTGATTGGCCCCTCCCATAGGAAATCAAAGAGGAGCAAAAGGGGAGTGGGCTTTTGCAGAAAACAATTCATTCGTTTGGTCGTTATATTCATTTCAGGAGTGTGAAGATCTGTCCCTGAACCTCAGAGACTCTGTGCCCAGTCTTTCCTTGCACAGCACCTCATTTGGAAAATATTTACATGGCAGCTTTCCAAGATGGATAAGGTCTGTAGTCCAAAATATTCCTTTGAAAGAGAAAGTTTGCCAGGCCTTGCTGAATGTGAATGAGAGGAATTCACATTCATGTAATAAAAGGGGTTTTTGTTGGGACCAGGACTCTGCCTCGTGCTTTTTGGGGAAGCCTGAGTCAGAACACGTTCTGCTTGCTGGACAATCTTGCTAAAGTAAGCAAACCAGGTTAATACTGGGAGTGAATTGGTTAAAAAAAAGGAATGGATGAGTAATAGTGGAATGGGACAACTCACTGCAGCCAATTTGCCACAGCCAACTCGCCACAGGACAACATGTGGTGGCCAAGTTGACAAAGGGAAACTTGCCGTGTGGAACAAGTGAACAATTTAATTGCTTAAAATAAATAAAAGATATTTTAATTTTTGTCGTTCACATTTTATTCTGTCCCTCCTTTCTGATCCTTTCATTAATGATTCTATTCCATCATTTCTTTGATATTAATGTAACTCTTGTCCCACAACAAATTGTCCCACAGCAAATTGGCTGTGACAAGTTGACTATAATCAGTTGGCCATGGCATGTTGACCATGGAGAGTTAGCCGTGGTGAGTTGATTGTGGCAAGTTGACCATAATCAGTTGGCCATGGCAAGTTGACCATGGAGAGTTAGCTGTGGTGAGTTGACTGTGGCAAGTTGACCATAGTGTGTTGGCCATGGTAAGTTGACCATAGTAAGTTGGCCATGGTAAGTTGACCATAGTGCATTGGCCATGGTAAGTTGACCATAGTGAGTTGGCCATGGTAAGTTGACCATAGTGCATTGGCCATGGTGAGTTGACCATAGTGAGTTGGCCATAGTAAGTTGACCATAGTGAGTTGGCCATGGTAAGTTGACCATAGTGCATTGGCCATGGTAAGTTGACCATAGTGAGTTGGCCATGGTAAGTTGACCATAGTGAGTTGGCCATGGTTAGTTGACCATAGTGAGTTGGCCATGGCGAGTTGCTTGTGTTTGAGATTTGTCTTAGTTGGAAAAAAGGAAGGGAGGAAAGAGAAGGAAAATGAAGAGCAGGGAAGGAGAGGGAATTGACTTATATTTATTCTAACAGTTAACAGAACTATCCTGGAGAAAGATGAAGTAGGAGATGACTAGGCTGAGCCTGAGGGAGGGGTGAAATGCGTCATGAGTCCCTCTGCGCCCTCAAACTATCTGTATGTACAATGTTAGTATCTAGGTAATATTATGGGGAAATTCCATCCGTCTTTCTTGGTTCGTTTTCCTCGTTGCTTTCCAGACCTCTTGTGTAAATTCTGGATACTATCTAAGTCACTTCTGTGCTTGTTGTTATGTTTCTGTAGGAAAACTACAGTATCAGTCAAATTTAATACCTAGGTACAGTATCTATGGTTTCTAATGGCATTTTTCCATCTGTAATGTTATTGTGCATAAAAACCTGTTAGAATAATGTGAACAATGTGACTCTTGTTAACTTCAGTGGAGCTTCTCAGCGGGAAGCCATGAACAATTAAGCTGCATGCAAATGAATTCAACGATTATTTTAATGCAACATGAAATAGGAAGGTGTGACTTTTCAACAGAGAAACAACTGGGTTTTTAAACATTGCCTTTTCTTGCTTCCCATTTCTCTACATCAGGGGTGTCGAACTCAGTTTCATTGATAGCTGCATCAGGGTTATGTTTGACCTTGGGGGGCTGGGATGGCCATGGCCAGGGTGGGTGTGGCCAGCTCGACGTCACTCATGTAGGGAGCACCTTTGGTGGCCTGTGCGGGGCTGGGAGGAGCCTCCTGCAGCCCTCTGCCAATGAAAACAGAGCTGGTGCGGCCCTTGCAGACTATTTTTCGCTGGCAGAGGGCTGGAGAAGCCTATTGCAGCTGAAAACAGAGCCTGGGAGGACTGCGTACTGGCAGAAACACCATGGGCCAGTCCTTCGCTATTTCCAGGGTGGCCCCACAGGCCAGATCTAAGCATCCTGTAGGCTGGATCCAGCCCACGGCAGGGGTGAAATTCAGCAGGTTCTGACAAGTTCTGGAGAACCAGTAGTGGAAATTTTGAGTAGTTTGGAGAACCAGAAATACCACCTCTGGCTGGCCCCAGAGTTGGGAGGGAATGGAAATTTTGCAGTATCCTTCCCCTGCCGCGCCCACCAAGTCACGCCCACCAAGCCACACCCACAGAATCCGTAGTAAAACATTTTGAATTTCACCACTAGCCCATGGGCCTTGAGTTCCCTGCTCTCCGTGGTGCTGAAATCACGCCCATTTAAAAATTACTTTTCACTGTAAAGTGCATGTAGCGGGACTTAAATACAGATATGTATTTGGGACATGCTATATTGCCTTAACATGTTCAGCTGCTGTTGTAGCAAAAACAAGCTATAAAACTAAGCCTCTGTGTGTAGTTCTAGTCTTTGTTTAAAAAGAAATCTCAGTGTAAAGTCATTGTTCTACAGGCAGAAATGGAGAAGTTTATAAGGATGTAAAATTTAGAGATAATGGAGAGAAATCATTTGTTCCCTCCTTCGTAGATCACCTCTGTGTCCCATGGAACTATGTAGCCCAAATATAGTGACCTTGTACTGGTATACTACACTTCCATGCCAGAAGCACCAAAATGCTTCTGAGCCTGCCAATTATCAGCCCAATATCCTAACCACAGGCCTTAAACTGATAGAAAATAAAAAAAATTCTTACCTGCCTAGGGAGCCTCATCTGAAAAGAGGAGAGGAGAGGAGAAGAGTTGGAAGGGATCTTAGAGGTCTTCTAGTCCAACCCCCTGCCTAGGCAGGGAACCTTACACCACTTCAGACAAATGGTTATCCAACATCTTCTTTAAAACTTCCAGTGTTGCAGCATTTACAACTTCTGCAGGCAAGCTGTTCCATTGATTCATTGTTCTAACTGTCAGGAAATTTCTCCTCCTTCTTCTCCTTAGTTGCTTCTTTCCTTGATTAGTTTCCACCCATTGCTTCTTGTTCTACCCTCAGGTGCTTTGGAGAATAGCTTGACTCCCTCTTCTTTGTGGCAGCCCCTGAGATATCGGAACACTGCTGAACACCTGCAGTGCTTCACATGCACATTTGTGTACTTTATAGAGCAGTGCCCACAGAGGTGGGTTCCTACGGGTTTGGATCAGTTCGGCCGAGTAGGTAGTAATTCAGCCTGCCACGGCGGCACCCTGGGCATCTCCATTTTGTTTTTTAGTACTGCACATGCGGGCATCATGCATGTGCGCAGCACATCCCTGAGGGAAGCAGCAATAGCAACAGCCGGAACCCACCCTTGAGTGCCTATGTGTATTTTTGAGCTCTAGTCATGGCCTTCTCTGTGGTAGCTCCCTCCCTGAGGAACATCATTCATGTGGAGATAAGATTTGTCTCCACCCTGACACTCTTTCGAAAGAGTGTTGTGATTTTGCCAGTAGGCCTGGGAACCCCAGGGCAAAATGGAGCCGCTCAACTGGTTGGTTTGGTTGTTGTGCCTGGGGTGGGGGCTGTTAATTGACTTTTGTAATTAGGGTTTTATTGCCGTAAATTGCAGGAGTCACTGTTGAGTGAGCTGGGCAGCCATGTAAATTTTCTAAATAAACAATGTTCTTTTGATCAAGATCTGGCTGGAAGTCAGAGCTTCTCCCTCTCTGAGGACATAGAGCAGCCCTCAAGGAGCTGCCAATGACCTTGGACAATGTTGCACATCCAGAACATTCCTTCTACCTGCATTTTCATCTAATTTCCAAATTAACACGATCAAAACAACTTCTGTGCCAAAAAGTAGCCCATTGTGGTTCTATAGGGCTTAGAGCAGGCGTGTCAAACTCGATTTCATTGAGGGCCGCCTCAGAGTTGTGTTTGACCTCAGGGGGATGCGGTGGGCCAGGGTGGGCGTGGCCAGTTCGACATCACTCATGTCGGCGGCGCCTGTGGTGGCCCGAGCGCTCTGCCAGTGAAAACGGGCTCCCGAGCACCGTTTTTGGCTATGACGGCTTCCTGCAACCCTCTGCCAGTGAAAACGGAGCTCGGGAGGGCTGTGGGGAGCCCTCCCGAGCTCTGTTTTCGCCGGCAGAGGCACTGTGGGCCAGTCCTTCACTGTTTCCAGGGTGGTCCCATGGCCAAGATCTCAGCACCCCATGGTCCACATCCGGCTCGCAGGCCTTGAGTTTGACGCCCCGGGCCTATGATTGTTTTGTCTGAAACAAAAAGGAAGAGTTGACCAAAAGACAGATTTTAGTTTCTCCTGCATTCCTAAGAAAATGTTCTTCTCCGTGTCTGTTGTTGCTGGCTGCTGAGTGCCTAATGACATCTGGGAGTTCAACAATCTTCTCTCCCAGATTATTAAAATGTATCACAACCAGCAGAAATATGCTGTCAGTCAGGGAATGCTCTTGAGTGAGATGCTCTTGCTGTTTCTCCACTCAATTGCCTAATGGCATTCCCTTGATATTTTCAAGGCGGAGTTCTAGCTGTATGGCTCTTTTAGCAACATAAGTTGGATCAGATATTTTTTTTTGAAAAGTTTTTTATTTCTATTTCTCATGCATAGCTTCACAAATATACAATCTCATAACTATTATTAATAATATGTGTTATCTTAACAATTCATCCCTCCCCCTAAAATTAAAAATATAATTGAGATTGCTTTCCTGCCATCTCATACACCCATCTTGTTTTATAACAACCCTACTTCTCCTTCCCTCCCTTCTTTTCTCATTCTCTACTTTCTTCTTTCCTCCTCTCCTTTCCTTCCTCTTCTTCCCCTTCCTATCCCCCTCCCCTCTTCTTCTCTTTCCTACCCCCTCTCCTACTCTTATTTCCCCTCCATTTCCTCTCCTTTTCCCTTTATTCCGTCCCTCTCCTTTCCTCTCTTCTCCTCTCCTCTTGCTGCCTTTCCCTCTACTCCTCTCTCCTTTCTCTCTTTCCATTGTTGTGTTTATATATTTCCTCTTCAAACTGGTGTATTTTCAGGATGGCTTTTGAACAAACCCGGTGTTTACATAACAGTCTTAAATTCCCTCTTCCTCCATTTGTTTTTCATTTTAATAGTTACACATACACCATCCTTTAAACCAGTGGTGGGATTCAAATAATTTAACAACCGGTTCTCTGCCCTAAGGATCAGCTGGGTGTGGCTCGGCGGTCATGTGACTGGGTGGGAGAGGCCAACTCAATATCGCTGACATTGATGGGCGCTTCGCCTTAGCTGTTACAATGTAATCAGGGTTAACCGGAGAGGCAGTTTCTGTAAGCAGGGCAATAAAAATTAGGCTAGAAACAACACCAGAATGTTTCCTTCCTGCCTTCCTTACAGGATTAGCCCTGTAAAGTGGGGAAAAAGACAAAATGAGATTTCTTCCAACAACTGGTTCTCCCAACTGCTTAGAAAGTTGACAACGAATAGGTGCGAACCGGCTGAATCCCACCACTGCTTTAAACGTATATTTGTATATTAATACCTTTCTATTTCCCCCTCCTTCATTTGATAGTGTGTCCTCTAAGTTTTATTTCCCCCCCCCTCTTTCCTCTCATTAACTCTTTGTCCTATCCAGTTATTTAGTTGGATCTGATTTGACGGTCCAGATTTCATAGTCCAGATCTGATTGTCAGATTTCTCATAATACTGGACACTGACACTCCTCTTAGATTATAAATTTGCCTGCAGTGATTGCATCCCATTTCCTAGTTTGGAAGTCCCACTGCAACGATAGACAAAGGGAAACTCAGATGAATGGCATGAGTTATGGGTGGTTAGGACATTTCTCAGGACTCAGGTGGTGTTGAAGAGTGTTGGCACTTCTACTGAAACTCTGTTAGTATCTGAATTTAATAAGCATCATTGAGCCGACTGGGTTTTTTCAAAGTGTCATAGACATTTCAAGTTTTGCTTCCAAAACTCAATTTCTAGTGAGAACAAGCTCCTGAAAGCTGTCCATACTGCTTCGAATTGAACAGGAGTTATGGAAGAGGACTTCACAACTGGTTCCAGATTCTAATGCTTACCTACCGTGGTCAGGGGTGGGCTTCAAACACTGCAGCAATGTGTTCGCTGCCCCGTTGCTGGGTGGGCGTGGCCTAGTCAACCTCCTGCATCACGGGGGAGCATTTTTCACTCTCCCCAGGCTCCAGAGGTTTTCCTCGAGCCTCCAGGGGGTGACAAATGCTTCCCCTGGGTTCTGAAGACCGTCCGAAGGCCAGAAACAGGCCCATTTCTGAACTTCCAGAACCTCTTAGGCCCATTTTGCGCCCTCCCTGAGCTTCCGCACAGGCCCTGCACTTACCTGGCATGATGAATGGGCCACGTGGAGACTCCTGGGAGGGGCGTGGTGGGCATGCCCAGCCAGGGGTTGGCTTTGGGGGGTTCGCCAAAATGGGTCAGAATCCTAGCTAGAGGATTGCCTGAACCCGTGCGAACTCCCAGCAGCCCACCACTGAGGTCCTTCTGAAATAACTTTACTGTCTTAATAAACGTATAACAGAGAAATCGTTCTGAGCAGCAAGTGTGCTGTTCTCTGTTTGATGATATAATATAAGCTTGACTTTTTCATATAGACTTTTGCAAGATGATCTGTGCTCAATCTAGGCCTTTCGATGTTCCAATCGTGCACTCGTCATCCTGTTAACTGGAGTCCATGCACCTTGTCGTCGGTCATTCCCTTCTTCTCTTTCCTTCCACCTTTCTCACCATTATGGGCTTTTCAGTGCTATTTCCAGTATCAAAATTGCAGCAATGTACGGGGCCAAGTTAAGTTATTAATCACAGTTTAATTTCAAAAATAATTGAAATACACGGATGGTGCCCCCTGTCTCTTCTTTCGCTCTTTGACTCAAACCTCTTCTCCCTTCTTTCCGGGGTCCCGTGCATTTTTCTCATGGCTAGTCTCCTTAGCTCTTATTCAAAACAAGCTGAGATAGGTTAACACATTGCTTTGTCAGTGGTATGAATCATGCCTACTCATCGTTCACCGGTTTATTCAGCCCAGAGTTCTGAGTTTGTAAAACACACTGAATCATAATCTGACATTAGGGGGGTGCTTGAGTACTTGAGTAAATAAAGAATTGTGTCTTTCCCTTCCTCCGTTTCGGGGAACGAAAACCTACATTTATGTTGTTAGAGCAAATCCAGGATGGATTTTATACTCAACGCTAATCCGTACAGTAGGTAAAGTCATCGCTGGGAACACTGAAATCGAAAGATCGGCAAAACGTCATGAAGAAAATAACCTCTCTTCTTTTTCTTCCCCTGCCCCTCTTTGTCTTCTTTCTATTCTGTGCCGAGACCTTAAAAATCCTCGGAAAATGGGGAAATGAGCATTTCAGGTTTCCTCTCGCCTGGAGAATTCAGTTCTCAAGAAATTGAGTCGCGTACGGCCCCTGAAACAAACAGAGGTTGTGCGAGGGCCCTACTTAGCATACCTGCTCTTGTGTCGCTTCTTCTCATTTCAATGGGTCTCCTCCAGAGGACCAGATTCAAAAGCATCTTTGTCTCCTCCTGGATCTCCTTTCATTGGATGCTAAAAGCATGGAAGGAGTTAATCCATTAGCGGGGCAGGTGAATAGCTGCTGCAGCCAAGGACTACGTGAAAAGCTGGGAGTCCTTGGGTCCCTCTTCAAGGAGACAGCGGCGGTACCTGCTCCCTCTTTTGACTGTTGCAAAATCCATTCCTGTCGCTAAGGTGCCTCTTGTCCTTTTCTCTTGATTAATATCACAGGCGCGCCCAAGAATTCCAACCGCCCATCGTTCAATTAGGACATTAAACCTTTTAGGGGGCGGGGGGGGGAAGGAAGGAGAAGGCCCTCCATCTTTTATTTGGTGTTTGGCCTTGATTATGCTGCGAAGGGATTATGACCTTGAAGCGTTTCAATTTGGTTTTCCGAAAAGCGGAGCAATCTGGATGCGCTCCAACCCAAATAAATCGGCCCCACGGGGGTGTCTGGGTGTGCACATGGAGCTTCTGTGTGCCAATGATGGTTTTAAAAAAAAAACACGTTTGGTGCACACGGTAAAATAATTACTAGATTTGAAAGGGGTCCTCTTGAAAGTGTGCATTTTTAATAAAGACCTTTAAGCGGTAGTTTTCTCCCTGATGGCATTTTGCCAAGGAGGTAGCATTCAAGGCTAAAGTCCTTGCCTTTGTATAGTGGCTAAAAAAAAAGTATCAATTATTTAAAAAGTCCCGCAATGTTCAGCCAATCAGATCACTCGGTTAAATGAACGTTCCAATCATTCCCTCATAAAAGAGCCTGCAAAGGTGTGAATGGACTGGGATGACATACTTATTGTCAAAGGTGGGGAGAGAGAAGCTCAAATCTACCCCTTTTTTAAAAAAAATATGGAGATTTCAACATTGAATAGCCTTGGTTGATGGGTTATGCTACAACATGTTTTTGTGTGGTGGGCTTTTCCAAGCCCTTTGCTGTGTGATCCTGCAATACTGTATACCTACTGAGTGCACAACCTCTTTAAAGCTCACACCTAGCTTTGGAATCACTTAGGCTGAATTGCCCCATTGTTGTGGCCTGGCAGCGACCAGTGGAGCTGGCAACAGATTCGGACAGTGAGGAGGTTGGGGAGGAACATGGGCCAGTCCTGGAGTCTGGGGAAGGCTCTGATGAGGACTCTGTGTCGGAGGCAGAGAAGGGGCCAGAGCCGTATGCCAGTTATCACCTGCCTTCAGAATCAGACATTAGTGAGGCAGATGAACAGCTGGAGCCTGTTCCCAGTGTGCACATGCGCAGAGTTGCCAGACAAAGGAAACAGTTAAAGAACAGGGGTTAACTTGGGAGTAAGGCCACAGGTGGATAGCAATAGCAATATAGCAATAGCAATAGCAGTAGACTTATATACCGCTTCATAGGCCTTTCAGGCCTCTCTAAGCGGTTTACAGAGAGTCAGCATATTGCCCCCAACAATCTGGGTCCTCATTTTACCCACCTCGGAAGGATGGAAGGCTGAGTCAACCCTGAGCCGGTGAGATTTGAACCGCTGACCCGCTGATCTAGCAGTAGCCTGCAGTGCTGCATTTAACCACTGCGCCACCTTGGCTCTTCTATGATGAATGGCCCCTCCCAGAGGGAATAAAAGAGGAGCGAAAGGGGAGGGGCGTTTGCAGGAGACAATTAGTTCATTCCTGCATTCTTGCCAAGTATTGCTGGCGTCTGAAAGATATTGGCCTGACAGCTCTCCGAGACTGATAAAGGTCTGTAGTTGTAAACTATCTTGAAAGATTGTGGGAGAGGAATTCACTGTAAATTAAATAAAAGGGGTTTTTTCGGGACGAGGACTCAGCTTTGTGCTGCTGGAGAAGACTAGGTCACAACAATGATGACACACACATGCACACACACACACCTCCAGCAGCCGCTGGCTGCAACTAGCCTAGCACAAAGCTGTGGGCACAATGGCTGCAAAACAAGAAATCCAGCAGGGCAAGGGAATAAGTCAATGAGCCCAGGAAGGCAATTAATCCAGGAAGCAAGGAATAAAACAAGAAGTCCAGGAAACATCTTTATGGCCTTACTCCCAAGTCTAAGGACCCTTGTTCCTTAGCTGTTCCCTTCGTCTGGCAAGTCTCCGCATGGACACACTGAGAACAGGCTCCAGCTGTTCGTCTGCCTCTCTGATGTCTGACTCTGAAGGCAGCTGATAACTGGCATACAGCTCTGGCCCCATCTCTGCCTTCAACACAGAGCCCTGATCAGAGCCTTCCCCAGACTCCAGGACTGGCCCATCTTCCTCCCCAACCTCCTCACTCTCCGAATCTGCTGCCAGCTCTGCTGGCTGTTTGCAGGCCACAACATCTCTTGCTCTGGGACTTGCCAGAAACGTGTGAGCGTTTGGGGAACATTTGGAGCAATGAAGGGGTGGTTTTAACTCTCTGCTGACTGTGTTGCCTCTGTGCTGTGCCCCAAGTCATCACACACTGTTGACTTTTTTGACTCCCTTCTGGGCACCCCGGTAACTAAACCTATCATTAATAGGCTTCCCAGGAAGGGAATGCTTTTGCCCCTGAAATAACATGGACATCCCCAGCTTCTCTGAAGACCTCATTGCTCTCCTTAGACACTTAAGAATTAGCGTACATCACTCGGTAATTCAGGAACTCTTATTCTCCAGATAAAATCATCAGGAATGTATCTGTGTTCTCTCTCCTTTGAGGCCGATCAATGGTGTCTTGAAAGTCGGTTTGACTATTCATTCTCCGTTCTTTCTTCACGTGTTCAGAACATTCGACAGTGTTGGCTTTGGTTCAGAAATATCCAACTGGTAATTACTCCTCTTAGAGGTTTTTCCCCCCCCCCTTTTTTTTTTAGTGCCCAGTAGGGATAGAGATCATAGCCCTGTTGCAAGATTGTCTTTTTTCAGGCTGTCAAGTTTTGAGCAAAGAGATGACCAAAACGTCAGAAATATTGCCCGGCATTGAAGATCTTTCAGATTTTTTTTTAAAAAAAGATTAAAAAAAAAAACCCTGGTGGAAAATAAATAATTTGGCTTTTCACACTGAGCCGATCTGAGCTGCGTCTCCCTTATCTTCATCTTTGCTTAAGGTGAAAAAGGTAAAGGTTCCTCTCGTACATATGTGCGAGTCATTCCTGACTCTAGGGGGCGGTGCTCATCTCCGTTTCAAAGCCGAAGAGCCAGCGCTGTCCGAAGACGTCTCCGTGGTCATGTGGCCTAAATGACTAAATGCCAAAGGCGCACGGAGCGCTGTTACCTTCCCACCAAAATGGTCCCTATTTTTCTACTTGCATTTTTACAGCCTTTCGAACTGCTAGATTGGCAGAAACTGAGACAAGTAACGGGAGCTCACTCCGTTATGCGGTGCTGGGGATTCGAACCGCCAAAATGCCGACCTTTCTGATCAACAAGCTCAGCGTCTTAGCCACTGAGCCACGCGTCTCTTATTTTTTGCTGCATCTTTGCTGATGGCTTCATTTTATGCTCCCAGTTTTGCTCCATCTTTGCTTATGGCAGATTAATTGTTAGTGTGGGAGAGCGTTTTAAACTTGTCCTCACTTGCTTTTTTTCGTGCCAAGGTATCCACTTCGTCGTAGCAGCCGGTTTTTTATCTAAAGTCTGAAATTTTTCCTTTTCTTTTTTTTGCAAACCGATTCAAAAGATCATCCCAGCGTTTTTTTAAAAGGTCGAAATGTTCTTCCGACAGTATCTTTCCTTCAGGCTTGGTTTCCCCCCCCCCCTCTTTTTGTTTTCCCTTTCATGGTGCTAATGCTCATTTTACTTATTCAGAACATTAAAAGAGCAAATGGTTTATACGAGGTGTTGCTAATTACCTATATTACTGTACTACTGTGACAGATGTGAGCAAAAAAAAGAGACTGAAAATGCCCACAGCTGTGCACTCCATGACACCAAGCGGAGATACAGACAGAAGGCCAACAGATGTCCCGAACTGTCACTTTGCCTGGAAAAAAAATTCTCTCTCTGCTTTCCTGCTTCTCCTTTTTAAGTGGGATGTATTGCTTTTCGGTTTAGAATATAAAAAAAAAACAATATAAGCAATCAATAAGAGCAGAATGGATGGGGCGGGGTGGCGGGGGGACATATAACCAAATATTCAAAGTGAATAACAAACGCCATGTTGTTGTTTTTTTTAAAAGGAGGAAGGAAGAAATAGAAAGCAGCAACTCCCGAAAAAGCTGAGCAATTCATGCCCAAATGTTTGGCAGAAAATAAAAGTTTTGACAGCCCCCTTAGAGATAGATAAAGTGGGGGGGAGCTTCCGAGCACATCCCTCAATAGGGCAGCTTTGGGGGATGAAATGCAGGGTGCCCCATGCTGTACCATTCAAAACAGAAGAAAACAAAGCATACAAACAACTGATCCTAGGGGGTGCGGGGGGGAAACTGGGTTGAGAATTCATGGAGCGACAGTAATCCTTTAATTTAACCAAGTCTCAACTATTTGAAGACGGGGTTATCCACCGAATTCAACCTTAAGTTTCAAAGATCTCCTTGCAGAAATCATGCATTTAAAAAAAAAAACTTGCCTTAACAATTGCAACAAAATCAGCGCCGTTTTTTAAATTTCAATTTGCTCTCCTTCATGAGCCATGTGTGACTGGACGCACCAGGAATTCGGCTCCAGTGCATAAGCTCTCACTGTACATACAAACAATTAAGTCACATGTAGAATGTTGCCGTATAGTAAATCTTGCCCTGTCGTTGCGAAATTCTACAATGCAAGATAACGAAGAGAAGGCAGGACTAAGGAAAAATCTCTGCAGAACAAATAGCTCATATTGCTGTTCACTCATTGTAAATGTCTTATTTTAAAAGCCGGGGGGGGGAGGGCATTTTAAAGAATAGAAAGCACTGGAAAAAAATGGAAATTACTTACTTAAATATCTTGGGCAAATGCTTGACTTTTATATTTGCGTAGGGTGGGATAATAATCTAAGTTATTAAATACAACGTTTATTATGTTATTGCTTCCCACCTTCATAATAATAGATCTTTTATTTTATTTTTTAAAAAAAGAAGTGAAATGATGACTCCTTGTGGTCCAACAAGAGTTTTCTAATTTATCTGTCGATTTAAAAAGGAAAAAAAAAGAAATTAAGAGACTAATTAGGGAAGGAAGGAATCTTGAGTTCCTGTTGAACAGAAGTTTTAATGGTTTAAACATGATGTTTGGTATAATCAGCATTTGACTGGTTTTTTTTTTCCTTCGTCCTGTTAAAAAAACATGGTTGCAAACTGGGTTGGTTTCTTTGCAGGGTTTGTTTCTAAATTACTCCCCGCACTTAATTACGAGGATGAGAGAGCTGCCTTATTTCTCTTTGTTATGGGCTAAGCTCTCAATAATCCCAAACAAAACAGCCAGTTCTGGAAGATATAGGATTTGCTAGCAGGATTACGGTCCCCCTAGATAACAGTTGTGCTGTCAGGAGAAGCAAAGCTTTATTTTAATTCAGATAAGCCAATAAACAAGCCACTGACGAGAGTAACCGGTTTTCGTTGCCACATTGGCAGCTGAATGATAGAAAATCTATGATGCCCTGTTGGCTGTGCATTTCATTTAATAGAGATACGAATTAAACCTCGACCGTACCTGAGCTTTTAATTGCGATGGCTATCCTAGCATTTGAATAACTGTCCCCTATCGGCAGGTCTGTTCTATATCTGGTCTGGTTTCGTATATCTTTAGAGTGCGTTAAGTGCACTATTCGCCAATTCACAGAATCTGAGCAAAGCGAAGAATTCTTCCAATCCTTCTTCCATCAAAAAGAGAGAGAGAGAGAGGGAGGGAGAGGGAGGGAGAGGGAGGGGGAGAGAGAGAGAGAGAGAGAGAGAGAGAGAGAGAGAGAGAGAGAGAGAGAGAGAGAGAGAGAGAGAGAGAGAGAGAGAGAAGATCGGGAAATCAATTATAGGCGACTTCTGGGTGGCCAGGAATGATTGGAATTCAAGGACTCCTGAATTTGCTACTGTCACTTTTGAAGGAACTCGAACAAATAGCCTTCAAGCCCTCTTCGCCCCAAATCCAGTTCATATTTTTTTTTAAATTTGGCGAGAGTGCTTGAAATCAACAAAGGAGGGTCGTCTTAAAATGAGCGTGAAGATGAGACTGGAGTACCAGGCGGGGTGCGGGGGGGGGGATGTAGGGGGGGGATTTGGTTTGATGGAAGAAGTAATTGAAATAAATTAACAGCAAAGCCGAGGAAAATTCGTAGTGGAGAAGATTTCCTCTTCAGTGCTGTCTTTCATCTGGGGGGTATCTTAAAAAGAATTGCTAGACAACTGAAAGCTATTAACGGTTAAAATTGTAGTGAGTCACTCTCAAGTATGTATATACGTGTAATTTATATTGCCCAAATCGACATTAAATTAGGCACCGATCTACACCGTCTGTATAAATTATGTAGATGCTAACACATGCCTGCAAATTCGCTATTCACTGGGGCAGGGGGGAAGCACCGAAAATGTTCATTACATATCATAGGAAGCTTTTCTTGAATCCTTGGAACAGTTGTTGTTTTTTTCTTGGCTTTCTGTAATGCAATTATTTCTTTCAGCGCCAAAAGACAGATGCCAGGACAGTTTGTGGATGGACACTTTTTAAACACCATAATAAATTTCATTTTGATAGATGCTTTTAGTCAGAAAGACATCCCTGATAGATATCGTTTACCAGTATTTAAAACGCAAACAGTGTTTTATGGGCATGTGCTTGCAAATATGTGGTTTTTAGGCAAGATATACATTGACTTACATCTTTTAAAACGGTGATAAATGATTTCATAATCTTATCGGTTCTGCCTATTAAATAACATGATAACCTTAAAAGGAAGGGTCCAGGACTGATGCCTTAACTTGACAGTCTAGAAGAAAATACAATTAGGAGAGAAGTTGTGTTACTCAAAGGTCGAAAAAGATAATAAGCTAAGTTACAGCTACAGCAATTTGGTAATAAGATAAAGGCAAAGGTTCCCCTCACACATATGTGCTAGTTGTTCCTGACTCTAGGTGGCAGTGCTCATCTCCATTTCAAAGGTGAAGAGCCAGTGATGTCTGAAGACATCTCCGTAGTCATATGGCCAGCACGACTAAATGCGGAGGTGCATGGAATCCTGTTAACTTCCTACCAAAAGTGGTACCTATTTTTCTACTTGCATTTTTACGTGCTTTCAAACTGCTAGGTTGGCAGAAGCTGGGACAAGTAACAGGAGCTCACTCTGTTACGCAGCACTAGGGATTTGAACTGCCAACTGCGTTCCTTAATTTTGCAATATAAATAACATAAGTTGAAGTTTAGGGTTCACCGACAAATGCACGAAAGACTTTTCCACGCCGACAGAACCACGGGGATCAAATGCGCGCCATCTTAACCGCTAATCGTTATGCGACAGTAGCGTGCCGACATGTGCACGCTGACAAAATCGCGCGCTGTGCCTTTAAAATCAAAATCAAAAGTTTTAACTTATTTATTGACATAATAAATTTCTACTGCTTCTAAATGGTGTGTGGCAAGGGAAGGATACTGTAAAATCTCCATTCCCACCCCACTCCAGGGGAAGGTTACTGCAAAATCCCCATTTCCTCCCGATCAGCTTGGATTCGGGAGGCAGAGAATAGATGTGGGCGTGGCCAGTCAGAGGTGGTATTTACCGGTTCTCCGAACTACTCAAAATTTCCACTACCGGTTCTCTGCTGAATACCACCTCTGTTTGACACATACTAAACCAGTGATGGCGAACCTATGACACGCATGTCAGTGCTGACACGCGTAGCCATTTGGGGTGACACGCACAGGATTTCATGCGATTCATCCTCGGCTCCTGCACGGCTGCCGAGGATGAAAGAATCTGTGCTGGAGGAACAGGGGGGCGGGACGTGTGATCTCCCCCGCCCACACTCACTTACTGTATCGCCGCCGCCCCTTTCTGAGCGCAGGAGCTGCTGGTAAGGCGTGCGTGCTGTGCGCACACACGTCATCAGCGCGGCAAGGGAGGACCCGCAGGAGAGGAGCGCGGGAACAGTGCGCGCCTCTCTCCAGTCAGGCCGGCACAGAGAGTCTACTCCTGGGACTGTCGGCTACGACCGCACCACAGCAGGGAACAGCGGAGTGCCAACGGGAACTGTGAGCGCCATTAGCAGCAACTATAAATTGCGCAAAATTATGTTTTTGTCGAAGTGACACACAACGCGAGTTATGCTCGATTTTTTGCCGATTTTTGACAAACCACGCCAAAAAGGTTGCCCATCACTGTACTAAACTGTTCTGACCCCACTCCATACGGTGAGTCACGCCGACAATTTATTCACAGTAAATTAACACACTAACAAGACTTTGGCAGCAACCCAGACTTCTACAGATAAGAAATATACACAAGAGCTTCTCCAGCTTTAGTATAATAGTTGTGTCCTGCAAACAGCCTCCTCCCAAAGTCTCTTCTTATATACTCTCTTGGGAGGAGCCTAATCATAACCACCTGGCCCCAATTATCTTCTGTATCTCCGTAGTGCTGTCGGCGCTTATCTGCCCGTCTTTGCCTGGCATCCGGGACCAACTCCCTTAGCTCCTCCTCACTGCTCCAGGGCCTGACATCAGGGACAAACTCCCTTTGGCTTTCACTGCTGCTCTATGCCTCAGGTGCCTCCTGGTGGCCAACCAGCCTCTCTGGTCCCTGCTTGGAGTCTGAACCCTGTCCAGGGTCCTCCACATCTTCCAGAGCCAATTCATATGATCCCTCGCTATCGGAGTCTGTTTGCAGCTCCAACGGCTCCTGCTGGGCCACAACACTAAACCACAAGCTTACAAACCAGATTTTAGCTGGCTTGTTTATTTATTGAAACAAACATACATAACTACCCATCTACCAGGATGCGTCAGGCTCCAAACCCAAGTAAGACGCATTGTGATTCTTCCAGGCAGATTTCTTTGTTGCTCCTCACTTACAGACAGAATCTTGCCAAACTAACACTAACTACCACCCCCATAAAGCATTCTAAGAACTATTAAGGAGAAGCTTTCACACAAACTGTCTGAACTGAGTTGCCTTTTGCCTGTCTGGAATGCGCTCTCTCTCCCTCCTGAGAATCTGGATTACTTTCCATCACAGGAAGCTTAAAGATGTAGCCATAGCAATAGCTATCAGGGTTCCAAGTAATAAACTCATAGCAAACAAAACTCCGAGGCAGATAGATTCCTCAAAGAATAGTATTATTGGATATATCATATTGGCACAGTTCTGGTGAAAACTGATTCTGAAGGTTCCCATGGTTTTCACCTAATTAAAAATAAAATTTTCCCCTTCCCCAAACAATCAGTCACATGGTCCAATCAGGTTGCCGTCCGGTTGCCTGGTAACATCACTCCTCCACTCTCTGATCAGGTGTGAGAATGTCCTTGGTGCCCAGGAGAAAGTATTTTGTTTTGGCTACAAAACCCTAGCTATCTCTATTCCCTCCCACCCTCCCTATTTCTCAGCTCTGGTATGGCAACACTGAAGGTACAAAATGGCTTCGGCCAGGTCAACTTCAGGGTTTACAATTGCACTTCGATTTATATAACACTTCACAGTGCTTTACAGCCCTCTCTAAGAGGTTTACAGAGTCAGCCTATTTGCCCCCAACAATCTGCGGCCCTCATTTTACCGACCTTGGAAGGATGGAAGGCTGAGTCAAACCTCAGCCTGTCAGGATCGAACTCTTGGCAATGAGCAGAGTCAGCCTGCAATACGGCATTCTAACTGCAAGATCGTAAGGTTTTGTCATTGGCAGTCATCATCATTGGGCTGCAATACTGCATTCTAAGCACTGCACCATCACGACTCAAGTAGTAGTCAACTCCTGCCCATGAAATTAACAGATGGTTCAAACTTTTGTGAAAACTGCATTAATTAAACTTGAGGTAATCACAAATAAATATTTCATGGGAAGACAACAACATACTAGCTGCATAAACAGAAGGATAGAATTGAGATCACATGAAGTGTTAATACCATTTTATAAGGCCTTGGTAAGGCCACACTTGGAATACGGCATCCAGTTTTGGTCACCACGATGTAGAAAAGATGTGGAGACTCTAGAAAGAGTGCAGAGAAGAGCAACAAAGATGATTAGAGGATCGGAGGGTAAAACATATGAACAATAATTGCAGGAACTGGGTATGTCTAGTTTAATGGGGGGAAAAGGACTAGGGGAGACATGATAACAGTCTTCCAATATCTCAGGGGTTGCCACAAGGAAGAGGAAGTCAAACTATTCTCCAGAGCACCTGAAGGCAAGACAAGAAGCAATGGTGGAAGCTAATCAAGGAGAGAAGCAACTTAGAACTAAGGAGAAATTTCCTGACAGTTAGGACAATTAGTCAATGGAACAAGTTGCCTCCAGAAGTTGTGAAGGCTCCAACACTGGAAGTTTTTAGGAAGATGTTGGACAACCATTTGTCTGAAGTGGTGAAGGGTTTCCTGCCTATGCAGGGGATTGGACTAGAAGATCTCCAAGGTCCCTTCCAACTCTGTTATTCTATTCTGCTCTGCTCTGTTCTGGTCTTTTCTATTCTATTCTATTCTATTCTATTCTATTCTATTGCTTTACATTTATGATTTAAGGAAGCTCCTGCAACACATAAAGAGAGCGTATGGCTTTAGTTGAATGGAGTGTGTGTGGAAGGCATCACCTACACTTGAGGAGTGATGAGGATAAGGAAGATAACTGACTTGGCCTTAGTCAAAATCTGAGTCAGATTGAATCCTGTTGAGACCGCATTAGGATTTCTTCCAGCCGTCAGCTTCATTCTGGAAGCCTATTATTATCAGAAGGAAATTGCTATCTAGAGACCTTTCCTCTAGTTTCCTGTTGGAAGATTATCATTGGGTTCATTATAACAGTTACGTTTTTCATCTAGGCCACCTGATTCAGATGTCTCAGCTACAAATTTTCACAGTTTCAGTCACAAATTGACTTCCGTGGACCATACTTCCTACTTAAGTGGTCAGTAGAGGGGCCGTGCGTAAGTGCACTAACCTGCCTGTTGTCCCTGTCGTTGTATTTTATTCTCTTATTCTTGTTCTCGCTTTTGTTTGACAAATTCCAATAAATAAATAAACAAACAAACAAATAAATAAATAAGTTACTTTTTTCAGTGCTACGAATGGGCACTAAATGAATGACTGTAAGTCCTAGGACTTACCTGTGTTTTCCCAACCAGAGAGTTTGTGCATTATATTTATATCCATCAGACTTGCAGGGTACACCCACGTTACACCTATCCTCTGCGAGCTGCACTGGCTCCCTATTGGTCTCCAAATACACTTCAAGGTGCTGGTTATTACCTTTAAAGCCCTACATGGCCTAGGACCTGGATATCTCCGTGACCGCCTCCTGCAACATACCTCCCAGTGCCCAATAAGATCACACAGGGCGGGCCTTCTCCGAGTACCGTCGATTACGCAGTGTTGTCTGGCGGCTCCTCGGGGGAGAGCCTTCTCTGTAGCTGCCCCGGCCCTTTGGAACGATCTACCCCCTGAGATCCGGACCCTCCCCACTCTCTCGGCCTTCCACAAGTCTGTTAAGACCTGGCTGTTCCGGCAGGCCTGAGGCTGTTGATCTTGATTGAGCTTCAGCCCCATTAAGATCGAGTGCATGTTGTGTCCTTCTTTTAATTCATTTCTGTTTTGTATTTTAAACTTTTTAATACTTTTAAACTGTTTTTATGTAAGCCGCCCGGAGTCTCTCGGGATTGGGCGGCATACAAATCTACTAAAATTGGAAATTGGAAATTGGGTACCCCAAAGGTTATTGTGCATTGATGAATCATGGTTTGAAGATGTCTCCCCTTTCTCTGCCTTTTGAATTGTCTCTTCATCAACATTACAATGGTCAGAGGGGAAGAAGGAGGAGAAGAGAGAAGGAGTGGGGGAAAGAGAGGGGAAGAAGAAAAGAGGAAGGAGAGGAGGAAAGAAGAAGGTAGAGAAGGGAGGTTGAGAAGAAGGAAGGAGTAGGGTTTTTGCAAAATAAGATGGAGATATGGGGTGGCAAGAAAGTGAATCCAACTGTGTTTTCTATATTTGTAAGAAGATAGTGATAAATGTTAATAGCTAATAGTTAAATGTTAATAGTATTTACAAGTTGCATATTTGTGAATGTACTTGAAAGGAAAAATAAAAAAAAACTTTATTAAAAAAAAAGACCTGTCACCTTTAATCAGTGATGGGATTCAAATAATTTAACAACCGGTTCGCTGCTCTAATGACCATCTGGGTAGGTGGGGCTCGGTGGTCATGTGACTGGGTGGGCATGGCCAACTCAATGTCACTCATGTTGATGGACGTTTCGCCTTAGCTGTTACAATGTAATAAGGGTTAACCGGAGAGGCAGTTTCTGTAAGCAGGGCAATAAAGATTAGGCTAGAAACAACACTAGAATGTTTCCTTCCTGCCTTCCTTGCAGGATTAGCCCTGTAAAGTGGAAAAAAACAAAAGGAGATTTCTTCCAACAACCGGTTCTCTGAACTACTTGGAAAGTTACCAACCGGTTCTCCCGAATAGGTGTGAACTGGCTGAATCCCACCACTGCCTTTAATGCTGTGGGAAATTGGGAGGGGGGATTATTTGGAGTGGAGTAGATATAGTCAAAATAACATCCCTTTCTCAGAGAGTCAAGGACATCTTGCCCTGCACCATGAGTGGCGTGACTGGGAGGCATCTCCAGTTGAGCCGGTGCCTGATTAAGCCATGTGATGGACATGTGGGTGCTGGGCAGTATGGGTGTACCAGCCAGAACCCACCATTGATCCATTCCTTTTTTTTAAAAAAAAATGTGACTTGCATATCTGTTTTTATTTTTCTTTCTTGGTTTTGTATACATCGTTCTGTATTTTGCAGTAGTAAGTATGTACCGTAGTAATAAGGATCAAAAAAGTATTTCCTTTTTCAATCCTTATTAAAACTGTGCAATTTTCTTCTTTTTTTTAAAAAAAGAGAAAGAACATGGATCACGAATTGGTATCCTCAAGCACTTCTTTTGCTCTGATAAAACTTGTAAGCAAGCCAGAAAGGTTGAGCCTGTTTTCCATAGGCCTTTTTCTTCTTTTGTTATTCCCTATCCTTGTTTTAGATTTCCCTTTTGTGCTATGTAGGACATAATTATAGTAGAAAGTCCTGTTGGACTGTACTTTTCAGCAAATATACACACACATAGTCAAAATTTCTTTGTTGCCAGAGAGTAATCCCATTTAACAATGGAATTTAGTACCGAAGCAAAATGCATTTTTTTGAGTAAATACTCTAAACAGTACAATAGCGGGAATTTTATACAGAGATTTACAAAGGCCTTACTATAAAGAACCAGGTTTTGTGGTTAGAATTAAAAAAAAAATACAATATTTTGGATTTAAAGGAATTGGCAGCTAACCTTGATGCGCAGACCAACAGTTGGTCATAATTTGTCACTATATTGTTCAGGAGTTTTCATCTTCCTCTATGTTGCTGTAGTCTCATTTCATTTCGTTTCGTTTTGTTTCGTTTCACTGACTTCTGCAGACTTTCTTGTTTCTGTGTTACAGCGAGAGGTAATTGAAACGTCAAAAAAACGTCATCTTGTTTTGTTATCCATTTAAATCAAGAACGGATTTCGGTGGGGTTTTTTTTTAAAGAAATCTGCAAACAATTTGCAAATTCTCCTTCTTTCTTCCTTCCTTCCTTTCAGGGGATCTTTTGCAGTTTGAGATCGTTCGATTTAAGGCTATGCTATTACTGGCTGAATTATTAATTGGATTAATTTGGGAAAGGGACAGGAAGTTATAAAGAAATTGTCTACGGAGATTCAAAGGACATCCATGTCATGGTGGTCCCAAAGGTGCTTTTTTCAAGAAGAAACTGGACTTTCTTGGGTTTTTTCCCCCCCTTTGGAAGACGTTTTGCTTCTCATCCAAGAAGCTTCTTCAGAATGTGGGCATACACATAATTTTGCATTTATTCATTTATTTGTTTTGCCAAGCTTGATTTCATTGAGGGCCACATCAGGGTTATGTTTGACTTCGAGGGGGGGGCAGAGTGGGCGTGGATGAGGTGGGTGTGGCCAACTTGACATAACTTGTGTCATGGGCGCCTGTGGTGGCCTGAGCCCTCTGCCGAGGTGGCGCAGTGGTTAAATGCAGCACTGCAGGCTACTTCAGCTGACTGCAGTTCTGCAGTTCGGCTGTTCAAATCTCAGCGGCTCAGGGTTGACTCAGCCTTCCATCCTTCCGAGGTGGGTAAAATGAGGACCCAGATTGTGGGGGCAATATGCTGACTCTGTAAACCGCTTAGAGAGGGCTGAAAGCTCTATGAAGCGGTATATAAGTGTAACTGCTATTGCTATTGCTATTGCCCTGAGAAAACAGGCTCCTGAGCTCCATTTTGGGCTGTGACGGGCTCCTGCAACCTTCTTCCATTTTCACTGGCAGAGGCACGGCGGGCCAGTTCTTCGTTGTTTCCAGGCTGGCCCCTCGGGCCGGATCTAAGCACCCTGGGGGGCCAGATCCGGGCCCCGGGGCCTTGAGTTGACACCCCTGATGTAGTGTATATTGGAGGAGGAGACCCTTTGAGAGCTATATGCAACAACATTTCATCTTCATGTATGCCGATTAATCTACGTTCAAAGTGACAGCAAAGTTTTTCTAACCTTAAGTTACCTGGATGCCTGAGAATCTCCATAGACATTTAGCGATGCACCTTGGGATGAACACCCTCTGAATGATGCAGGAGTATAAATGGATGTCCAGAAAAATTGAAGATTTACAGGAACCATCCGTGCTTCAGTTTGTGATGCAGACCGCACAGACTTCTGCCCAACAGCCCGCACCTGGGTTCAACAGGGAAAGGACACAGGGCAGAAAACATCCCGCTGAAAGCACAGCTCCAACTTCTCAGCGAAAAAATAAGACAGATTAATTTTACTATTGAGGCTTTGAAAGAGAGAATGGAACACACACTATTGTGGCCTGCCAGTGGCCAGCAGAGCTGGCGGCAGAGTCAGAGAGTGAGGAGGTTGGGGAGGAACATGGGCCAGTCCTGGAGGCTGGGGAAGGCTCGGACGAGGGCTCTGCGTCATGGGCAGAGATGGGCCCAAGGCCATCTGGCAGTTCTCAGCTGCCTTCAGAGCTAGACAGCAGTGAGGCAGAGGAACAGCTGGAGCCTGTTCCCAGTGTGCGCATGCACAGAGTTGCCAGAAGAAAAGAACAGCTAAGGAACAAGGGCCGACTTGGGAGTAAAGCCACAGGTGGACGGTGAATGGCCCCTCCCATAGGAAATAAAAGAGGAGTGAAAGGGGAGTGGGATTTTGCAGGAAACCATTCATTCGTTCCTTCGTTTGTTCATTTCAGGAGTGTGATGATCTGTCCGTGAACCTCAGAGACTCTGTGCCAAGTCTTTCCCTGCACTGCATTGCGTTTGGAAAACATTTACATGGCAGCTTTCCAAGCCAGATAAGGTCTGTGGTCATAACTTCGCCTTTGAAAGACAGTTGACCAGGCCTTCGCTGAATGTGAATGAGAGGAATTCACATTTGTTTAATAAAAGGGGTTTTGTCGAGACCAGGAATCTGCTTTGTGCTTTTTGGGGAAGCCTAGGTCAGAACACAAACAGAGCAGAAGAAGCTTCTTGGGTGAGGAGTAAAAAGTCTTCAAAGAACAACAAGAAAGCCCAGTTGCCTATTGTTAAAGGAGTTGATAGAGAGAGAATTCTACATCCTCTTCTCTAATCTCCTGCGGTGGGGGGGGGATTTCTCTCAGGGTATTTTTGACACTATAGCAACTGGAGTTCTGTAGCAAATAATGGCAGCTATTTTCTCCCCTTGTCAGATGTCTGGGTAAGGCTTGCAAAACTTCCCTTTTATATGAATGAGGAATTGCGCCCGGACAAATATAATTCTGTTCCGTCATCTTTTGGTTGTACAAAGGTACTTTTTGATCACGTTTCATTCCCTGAACTGCTTTTCCAGACGGTCATAAAGAAAAAGTTATTTCAGGGGTTTCTACTTTGGTTAAAGCTTTAACTCTTTAATGTCTGGGGGGGGAAGCAGAAAGCAGATTTCCTTTGTGACTACAAAGTGGTGTGTGGCTATACCATTTTCCTCGTGGTTTAGAATAGGCATAGAGAGCTGGGCTCTTAAGGAAAGCTCAAAATAATAATTCGTGCCAGTATAAGTTGAAATTAAGCATGGAGTCATGTGATTGACCCCCCTTAAGTGTGCATCGGGAAGAAAATAGTTGAAATGCTCTATTATTAGATTAACGTCTTGAAGCTTGTCGCTATACAAATGTACAGTAGATGCTGAAATAGAAATTGCCAGAGTTTTGATTTTGGAAGCTACTTTTTGATTTAAATTAGCTTTAGGTGTGGTCTGGATAATAACGCAAGCAGGATGAAGAACAAATGTACTGGGAAGATGGGGAGAGGGAATCTGGCGTTAAATTACAAATTATATCGTAGCAAAATTCTCATCGTCAGAATCTTTGACTGGGTGAAACAGTGCATCATAGGGCAACAATTTCTGAACCAAGGTACTTCAAACAAGGGACGTGGTGGCTCAGTGGCTAAGACGCTGAACTTGTCGATCAGAAAGGTCAGCGGTTCGAATCCCTAGCGCCGCGTAGCGGGGTGAGCTCCTGTTACTTGTACCCAGCTTCTGCCAACCTAGCAGTTCAAAAGCAAGTAAAAATGCAGGTAGAAAAATAGGAACCACCTTTGGTGGAAAGATAACAACTTTCTGTGCGCCTTTGATGTTTAGTCATGCCAGCCACATGACTGCGGAAATGTTTTTGGAGACCGCTGGCTCTTCAGCTTTGAAATAGAGATGAGCACCGCCCCCTAGAGTCAGGAACAATTAGCACATATGTGCAAGGGGAACCTTTACCTTACCTCAGTGGTTCCCAAACTTGGCAACTTTAAGACTTGTGGACTTCAACTCCCAGAATTCTCCAGCCAGAGCTGGCTGGAGAATTCTGGGAGTTGAAGTCCACAAGTCTTAAAGTTGCCAAGTTTGGGAACCACTGCCTTACCTCAAACAATCTAAGGCTATTGGGTGTATTTGCAGAATACATCCAATAGTCTAGGCACTGCAGTCCACCCATTACTCCAGTGAAGTTGAAATTTTGCAAACTGTACAAACTGATTATAATACAAAACGTAATAAAACATTTCCTATGCTGAAGTTTGACTGTGTTACACAGTTTAGCATGGTCTAGTTCCAAGGCAGATATAACAAAATAACAGAGTTGGAAGAGACCTTGGAGGTTTTCTAGTCCAACCCCCTGCTCAAACAGGAGACCTTATACAATTTCAGACAAATGACTATCCGATTTCTTTTTTTAAAAAAACCTCCAGTAATGGAGCACCCACCCAACTTCTGGAGGCAAGTCGTTCCACTGGTTGATTGTTCTCACTGTCAGAAAAATTCTTATTTCGGTTCCACCACAAAACCGCGGCCGACAAAATCGCGGTCGACGAAAGCGCGCATTTGACGTCATCACAGCGCGATGAAAACATTGCGCTGTGATCGAAAAATGTAAAAATAAAGCGAAAACCTTACCCTAACCCCCCCAAACCTAACCCTAAACCTAACCCTAAACCTAACCCTTAACCTAACCCTAAATCTAACCCTAAACCTAACCGTTAACGTAACGCTAAACGTAACGCTAACCCTTAACCTAACGCTAAACGTAACCCTAACGCTCTAAACCTAACCCTAACCCTTAACCTAACCCTAACCCTAACCCTAACCCTAACCCTTACCTTTATGTGAATCGGCTTGCTTTAATTTAATTTTTATTTCAATTTTTAATTTTTTTCGTCGCGCTGTGATGACGTCAAATGCGCGCTTTCGTCGATCGCACTTTTGTGGACCGTGGTTTTGACGGGTCACGCTTATTTCTGGGTGGGATCTCTCCTTGATTAGTTTCCATCCATTGCGTCTTATCCTGCTTTCCTGTGTCCCAACTTTTCCAGTGAGGGCAGACCATTAGAAGTCCTGCCATTGTTGAAGGCATTTGAAGGATCTGGTAAAGAAATCCCTCTGAAAGGATGACCCAATGGAGCACAGATTATCTAGCATGAACTATAATGATTTCTCTACTGAATACCCGTATGTGGATACAGCTGACACTTTTAAAGGAAGACTTCCAAGGAGAAAATACTTATAGGCAGAACTGTGTTTTAAAATGCAAACCCTGCAAAAAGTTGTTTTGTTCAACACCTTCTCTCCTCAATAAATCTTAAGAAAGGATTCCAAGCGTGTTCTGAGGTCCTTGGACTTTTGATTTCAAATTGGTGCACTCAGAATATTTTATTGGTTCTCAGTATAGTTTTCTGGGAATCATTTACAGAAATGTTTTGGAAGGAAATGTCTTTGGCTTGCCAAAGTGGCAATGAGTAGGAAGAACCAATAGTGCTAGATAGTGGAAGTGTGTTAGAATAGCATTAAAAGATAAAGGTTCCCCTTGCACATATGTGCTAGTCATTCCTGACTCTAGGGGGCGGTGCTCATCTCTGTTTGAAAGCCGAAGAGCCAGCGCTGTCCGAAGACGTCTCCGTGGTCATGTGGCCAGTATGACTAAATGTCGAAGGTGCACAGAAAGCTCTTACCTTCCCACCAAAGGAGGTTCCTATTTTTCTACTTGCATTTTTACATGCTTTCGAACTGCTAGGTTGGCAGAAGCTGGGACAAGTAATTGGAACTCGCTCCATTATGTGGCACTAGGGATTCGAACTGCCGACCTTTCTGATCGACAAGCTCAGCGTCTCAGGCACTGAGCCATCCCATCTCTCCGTTTAGAGCAGTGGTAGTCAACCTGGTCCCTACCGCCCACTCGTGGGCGTTCCAGCTTTCATGGTGGGCAGTAGAGGTTGGTTCCACCACAAAACCGCGGTAGACTAAAGCGCGTGTGACTAAAGCGCGGTGACAAAACCGCACCGTCAAAACCGCACGACAACAGCGCGCCAACAACAGCGCGCCGACAGAAGCGCGCTGTAACATAACCCTAAAAATAACCCTAAATCTAACGCTAAACCTAACGCTAAACCTACCCTAAACCTAACCCTAAACCTAACCCTAAACCTAACCCTAAACCTAACCCTAAACCTAAACCTTACCTTAAGTTAAATCGCGCTTCTGTCGGCGTGCTGTTGTCAGCGCACTGTTGTTGGCGCGCTTTTGACATCGCGGTTTTAGCACCGCTGTGTTGTCAGCGCGCTTTTGACGTTCGCGGTTATGTTGTGCCACGGTAGAGGTTTGCTGTAACTCTGCTTTATAAATTTTATAAAGTAAAGTTACTTCCCCACTTTATAAATCACCATTAATGTGGAACTGGATGGGCGGTTAGAAATTTTTACTACTAACAGAGATACAAAAGTGAGCGGTCGGTATAAAAAGGTTGACTACCCCTGGTTTAGAGTTTAGGTGGTTCCACAATTCTGGGAATTGAAGTCCTCAGGTCTTAAAGTGGCAAAGTTGAGAAACACTGTGTTAAAGCAGTGGTCACCAACTGGTGGTCCTTGAGAAAATTTTGTTGGTCTGCAGAAACATTATTTACATTTTTTTAATATTGCACTAAATCTGGGGTCCTCAAACTACGGGCCCTGGGCTGGATACGTGCAGTGAATGCTTGTGTTGCTGCAGAAAGTCTCCCCCTTCTGGGTCTTTTTGTGCGGGTTGGAAGGGGGCAGAAATTCCGACTTGGGGTCTGTTTCAGCCTCCTGGTGTGGGACTTTGGGCGAAGGCTGGAGGGAAGTGCTGGTGGTGCGAAGAGTTGGAGGGCCTCGTTCCAATGAGACTGCATCATGGCCTGGAACTGGCTGATCATTTTAGTCCGCTGAGCCTCTGGTATCTGGCCTTGCACTCGCGCAGGTCTTCCCTCTGCTTGGAAAGCCTATGCTCGTAGTCCTCAGTGTGGTGCTTCTGCTGAGCCTCCTTCTTGGTGAGATCCAATTTCAACTTTGCCAATTCTTTCTCATGGTGGCTGCTTAGCTCCAGCAACTGCTTCCTGTTGGGGCCCTAAGGAGCCCGTGCGGGCAGGCAAGGAGTGACGAGTAGAGGCTGGCAAGGTGACCCTTGACTAGAGTGACATTGAGTTGGTCATGCCCACACAGACACATGACCACCTTGCCACGCCCACCCAGCTAGTCATTAGGCATATTAGATCATATTAGGCATATCAGTGGTCCATGGGATTTAAAATTATGAATTCAGTGCTTCCTGAGGTCCGAAAAGTTGGTGACAGGGGTGTTCAAGGATTCCCATTGTCAAAGCAAATCCTACAACCTCCTTGTTAGGAAGGCTCTTCCTGTTATTATCCCAGGTTGTAGGCGCTGAGCTAAGCTTTAGTAGAGGCACGGGTGCTCTTTGTGGGAAGAGATTAAACATCCAAAGCTGGCTTGGAGTAGCCACTTTACATAGTAAAGTCTTCATTTGGCCAAGAGGCTCCTTACTAATGCTTCTTGTTTTTACTCTGGCATTCCACTAATCCGAGTGTAGCATCAATAGGTCTGTATGGGGGAGACCTCTGATTTCAAGATGCGATTAAGATGGGACAGAAGGCATTTGAGAACGCAATTATGGCTTTGTCCCAGAGGGGCTTTTTTTCACAAAGTAAATGGACTTTTAAAGGTTTTTTTTCCTTTGAAAACATTTCCCTCCTCATCCATGAAGCTTCTTCTGTCCAGAACTGAAGAAGCTTCTTTAATGAGAAGCAAAATGTTTTTGAAAGAACAAGAAAATCCAGTTGTCTTTTGGAAAAAGCACTATCTGGGGGTGGTGGGGGAGAGTAGAGACTTTTTGGGACAACTATGACCTGGATGATTGAAAATAGAATTATTTATTGTCGAAGTGTGATTGGACACACAAGGAATTTGTCTTTGGTGCACGAATCATAAGTGCACAACACTTAAGTCATAGGGTACAAATAAGCAATCAAATCGTACTAGGAAACTATCAATATAAATCTTAAGGATACAAGCAACAAAGTTACAGTCATGCCATCCTAAGTGGGAGGAGACGGGTGATAGGAATAATGAGAAGATTAATAGTAATAGTAATGCAGCCTTAGTGAATAGTTTGACAGGATGAAGGATGAAGGATGAAGAGGAGAAGAGAAGAGGGGGAGGAGGAAGAGGGAGAAGAGGAGGAGGAAAAGAGGCAGAGGAGGAAGAGGAGAAGAGGAGGAGGAGGAGGAAGAGGAGGAGGAGAGGAGGAGGAGGAGAACAACTGTGGGGTCCTTGGTTCTCTCTGAGCTTAGTGGTTTCTTTGCAGGCGTTTCATGACCAAACTAGGGAACACCATCAGTGCTAGTGAGCATGGGGCTTGCTTTGTCTATATTGGTGGTTACCTGATGGGGTCCTTGGGGAACCACCGACTCAGACAAATGACCAAACAGAGGGAGTTGAGGGAGTTATTTGTTTAGCAGAGTGATGGCATTCAGGGAAAAACTGTCCTTGTATCTAGTTGTTCTGCTGTGCAGTGCTCTATAGCGTCGTTTTGAGGGTAGGAGTTGAAACAATTTATGTCCAGGATGTGAGGGGTCTGTAGATATTTTCACAGCCCTCTTTTTGACTGGTGCAGTGTACAGGTCCTCATTGGAAGGCAGGTTGGTAGTAATTGTTTTTTTCTGATTTGTGTCATTGGCTCCAAACCCCGAACCGGAGTTCCTGGGGAAGCAACGCTGCTAAAGGATTTGTCCCGAGAAGGGAAAACAAATTCTTTTTGGATGTGAGGAGGACCATTTGCAAACGTGAGAGGAGAAAGGATTCTTCTTGCTCAGATACCACTTCGCAACACGAGGGATCGCCGGAGAGGGGGGGTTCCAGCGTTTTGGGGGCCTTGGGCTTGATCCTCCTGGCTGTAAACCTCGCCCTGGCTCCTTCTCCCACAGCCCCACCACCACCACCACCCCGCCTGCCCCGTTCGATCTGCGCGGGCGAAATGTGTCTCTGGCCTCCCACCCGCGGCCCTCCCTGCGCTCCCCTGCGCGAGCAAGGCGAGGGAAGGAGATCCAACGGGGCGCCTGCTTTAAAAGGAAGCCGCTTTTCATGCCTTGGGCCCGCTAAAAGCTGGAGGGATGGCAGATTTTTTAAAACTTTCTTTATTTTTCAATTTTCATAGCAAATAATCACATTTGTACTATTACATAGCCAACATCATATTGTATTATTAAATGTTTACATCAATTCATCTTACCAACAACTCCCAAAATCAATTATTGGCTCTTCTGCTCTCCATACACCATATTTGTACCTTATCCATCACTTTCTTCTCCCTCTCTCCTCCCCCTCCCTACCTCCTTTCTTCCCTCTGTCATCCTTCCCTTCTCTACTTCCCCTTCCTCTCTCCTTCTCCTCTCTCCCCTTTCCACTCCTCCTTTCTCTCCTTCCCTCCCCCCCATCTCTCCTATCTCCTTCTTCCCTTACCTCTCTCCTCTACTTCACACTCTTCATCAGATTTTTTTTTCAAGAGCAATAGCAATAGCAATAGCAGTAGACTTATATACCGCTTCATAGGCCTTTCAGGCCTCTCTAAGCGGTTTACAGAGAGTCAGCATATTGCCCCCAACAATCTGGGTCCTCATTTTACCCACCTCGGAAGGCTGAGTCAACCCTGAGCCGGTGAGATTTGAACCGCTGACCTGCTGATCTAGCAGTAGCCTGCAGTGCTGCATTTAACCACTGCGCCACCTTGGCTCTTAAGGTTCCAATCCACCTTCCCACCCCACACCCGGGTACTTTTGCCTGGCTAAATTCTAGGCCGGGCTGTGTCTGGAAGCGCAATTGTCCGACTCAGGACGCGCCGAAGCCCCTTCCCGAGGTGGGAAAGACGGGGGGGGGGGGCTGCCCTTGTCTCCTGTGAATCTTCCGGTGGGGGGCGCTTTGTTGGGGAAGGCTGTAAGGCACAGCATCTCAGCCGGGCAGGAACGTCGGGGATGGGGTGGGGGGAACCGACGGGCACTTGAGGCAGGGGGCTTCGTCCCCTGATAAGGGGCCATGGTCCTCCGGCAGCGGCGATCTCCATCTCCACCTCCCACCCTCCCAAGCAACATCTGGGCATCTTTAAGCTTGAGCTTTGCTCTTCGCGTGGCTGCGAAAGGGGACGGGGGCCTAGCGTGAGAAAAGTCCCTTGGCCGGAACTACAAGGGGCTCTTGACAAAAACGTTTCCATTGGAATTTCTGAATCGAGCAGCGGATTGAGATGGGCCGCTACAGGAGTGGGGGAGAGGAGGAGGGAGTTACCGATGAAGAGCAATTCGAGAAAAATAAGTGGGGTTGGGGGGGGGGGGGTTGAAGACAAGGTGTGGTATATAGGGGCAGCTGTTCTGGCTGCTGTTAGGGTTTTGCCTGCCTACCTGCCTGTCTTTCTACCTACCTATCTACCTACCTACCTACTTACCTACCTACCTACCTACCAACTGTCTGTCTCTGTCTGTCTGTCTATCTGTCTGTCTCTATCTATCTATCTATCTATCTATCTATCTATCTATCTATCTATCTATCTACCTACCTACCTACCTACCTACCTACCTACCTACCGTCTGTCTGCCTTTATCTATGTATCTATCTATTTATCTACCTACCTACCTATCTAATATATCTTTTCTATCTATATCATCTATCAATCTATCTATATCAGTCTATCAGTCTGTCTGTCTGTCTGAGTCTATTAGTCTATATCTGTCTGTTTATCTCATCTATTTATCTATAACATCTATCTATATCATCAGTCTATCTATCTATCTATCTATCTATCTATCTATCTATCTAGTTATCTATCTATCTATCTATCTATCTATCTATCTATCTATCTATCTATCTATCTATCTATCTATCTATCTATCTATCTATCTATCTATCATCTAGTTGTTATGCCGCCCATCTCCCCTACAAGGCGACGTTTTCCAACCCGCGCGGGATCCTGCGCCTTTCCGAAGTTAGGGGTCTTTCGGGATCCGCGGGGGTGGTGGAAAGAGAACCCAAGCGATCCAGATCTACTCCGCCGGTCTGTTAATCGACCAGCGAATTCCAACCGAACGGAGAGATCAGGCGCCTAGTAGAGAGAGAGATAGAAAACCCCGTTTGTCCTCCGCCGTTCAGACATGCAGAGGTAAATGGGCCAGTTCTTCGAGATAAGCGCGTCTCAGTCTCCCGGCTTGAGCTCTCGCGCCGAACGACGCCCCCTCTTCTAATCGGGGGTCTCAGTGACCGTGTATCACACCGAGGGTCGTCGACCGAACCACTGCAAGGCCTTTGGAGGGCTTTAGAGTCGGGGCGGGGGACGGGGAGGGGGGCTGGCGGCTTCGTTTATCGGGGAATTATTTCTCGCGTGTTTCCGAACTGGCTGGCTTGAGAATTAAGATGGTCCAGATGTTTTGGCGGACGTTACTTTGGTCTATAATTGCATGCATAACTCAGCGATCAGAAGAGTTTCTCGTCTACGGCCGAACATTTTAACCGGAACGAATGTCAAACGCGGCGTCCCAAATGAACACGTAACAACCTAACTCCCGTGTTTTACGAACCCCTGAAGGAAAGGCCCTTGGAAGATCCGCCCATTGGCGGCGCAAACTCCTTCTCCGGCGACCCCCTGTTCAGAAAAAGAGTCTGGGTGAAAAGGAGAGCGAAGGGAGGATTTGGGCTTAACGTATTCGGGGACAGCGCTTCCTTGACTCCCGTCCAGGACGGGGAAAGCTCCCGTCTTAACCTCCTGATCCTCTGTGGTGGGATTAACTCACCCAACTCAACCCACCACTTCAGGATCTGGCGTGACTCCGGATTCTTCCTTTCACCACCCGCAGCCGAGTGCCAAAGGCAAGACTTCGAAGGCGACGTAACTGCCAGAGCAGCGCCTCAAATAAAACCATCGAACAAATTTCTCTCCACGGGTGTTTAGGGGTTTTTGGGGGGGGGGAACGATGTGTGTATTTCCGCGTCTTTCCAAGAGCGACGGCGCCGATTTAACAGTTTTGGAGACCTATATTGTAGTCTATTCCCCACCGCGGCGTGAGATTCTAAGAAAGGATTTCTAACGCAGCTCCCCAGGGGACTCGTGCCAGGTTTTCTCTGTTTCACGGAGTGGCGCGAAATCAAAAATCCACGCAGCTAGTCCAAAGAAGAAGCGAGTGGGCCAAATGGGAAGGGAGAGGGGAGACCCCCATTAAAAACCAGGCCGTGCGTGGGGAAGGAGAGTGGAATAGCCTCCGCCTGGCCTCAGAACGTCAAACTTTCACCCTGCCCTCAAATACTCGTGTGTGTGGGTTTTTGTGTGTGTGTGTGTGTGTGTGTGTGTGTGTGTGTATGTATACACACACGCACGCACATATATATTGCACTTAAAAGGGTAATGTAAATGCTTGTACTTAAATATATAGTGCAGTTAAAAGGGTGACGTTTCTTGTGCGTTTTCCCTTCGCCTAATCATGCCTTGGACCTGAATTTGGCAACCCGCCCTGTTCATTTTAAAAAGGCTGTGAAAAAGGCTGCCTTTATTATCCCAAGGCCTAAAACAGCCTGTGGATCGAACGCCAAGCAATGATCTGGGGGCAGACAAGCCACCCTTACCCCATCTCTGCCCTCGTCGTCGTCGCCCCCCCCCCGCGCGCTTTCCCCGTGTATTTGTGCTCTCTCTTCCGGCATCCTACTGATTCTTCTGAAGTAGCCCCGGGAAAGGCTGGGGCCAAACGAACCTAGTATTGGGCGGGTGTGTGTGTTGGGGAGAGGCGTCTTTGGGCCTGTCCCGCAGAACCTGGCTTTGGCACACTTCGAAGTTTGGTCTAATGATGAAGAAACCTGGGTAGGAGCAGGAAGACCATGAGTTCTAATCCCGCGTTAGGCATGAAAGCCAACTGGGTGACTTTAGGCCAACCATTGGGAGATGGTGAGTTCTAGTCCACTTTAGGCACGAAAGCCAGCTGGGTAACTTGGGTCCAGTCATTGGCCTAAAGTCCAAGCCACCTCACGGGGGAGAGAATAGGAGAAGGGATTTATTATAATTTATAATGAAAGTGATGAGGAGAAGAAGAAAGAAGGAGGAGAAGGAGGAGGAGGAGGAGGAGGAGGAGGAGGAGGAGGAGGAGGAGGAGGAGGAGGAGGAGAAGAAGAAGAAGAAGAAGAAGAAGAAGAAGAAGAAGAAGAAGAAGAAGAAGAAGAAGAAGAAGAAGAAAGAAACAACAAGAAGCCCAACAAAAGAGGATATTTGTAATTAAATTGCTCTGGGACTTCAGAATCCAGACAGACAGGCACCTGCCACATAACACCCCTGATTTAACAGTTGTCAATAAGAAAGACAAGATAGTCTGGATAGTGGATGTGGCAGTGCCTGGAGACAGCAGAATAGAAGAGAAAGAAGTGGAGAAGATAGCAAAATACAAAGACCTACATATAGAAATAGAACAACTACGGCAAAGGCAAGCAAGGGTGGTACCAATAGTAATAGGCGCCTTGGGTGCAGTCTCAAAACAACTGGAGCACCACTTGAACACCATTGGCATTGACAAATTTGCCATCAGTCAATTGCAGAAGGCGGCTTTACCTGGAACTGCTTCCATCCTGCAATTATACCTGTAACACCATCAAACATCCAGATTTGCCTATCCTAGGTTCTTGGTAAGGTCTCGATAGGTAGACAAAAATGCCAAACCCAGACTAAACATCTGGCTGACATGATGATGATGATGATGGTGGTGGTGGTGGTGGTGGTGGTGGTGGACTGGACCCAGATGAAGTTGGACAATTTGGACAAAAATGCAAGGAAGCTTATGACAACGAATCATGCTTTGAACCCTAAAAGTGATGTTGACCGATTATTTCTACCAAGACCAGAGGGTGGTCGAGGACTCCTACAAGTAAAACAGACTGTGGAAGAAGAAAAACACAGCTTGAATGATTACATCCAGAAAAGTGAAGAACCAATGATTAAGGAAAGGAGGCCTTTTAAAGACAACTAAGTCAAAAGCTGAATATAAGAAAGACATAATTGAGAAGTGAGCTGAAAATTGGGAAAGCAAAGCTATGCGTGGCCAATACTTGAAAAGTATTGAAGGCAAAGCTGACCCTTAAGCTAACATGGAACTGGTTAAGATCAGGAGTACTGAAAAAAGAAACAGAAGGCTTTATTTTGGCAGCTCAAGAACAAGCCTTAGCCACAAACTGCATGAAGGCAAAAATTCAACATGTTACCACCAACAGCAAATGTCGCCTCTGTAATGAGAAAGATGAGACAGTTGACCACTTGATCAGTGGGTGCAGCAAAATTTCACAAACTGACTACCTACAAGGCCATGACAGCATTGCTAAGATCATTGACTGGAAATTGTGCCAAACGTTTGGATTTGAGTACAGCAAAAACCACTGGGACCATCAGGTTGAGAAGGTTCTAGAGAGTGAAAAAGTCAAGATCTTGTGGGATTTCAGAATTCAGACTGACAGGCACTTGGCCCACAACACACCTGACATAACAATAGTTGAAAAGAAAAAAGTATGGTTCATTGACATTGCAATAACTGGTGCTGCCCGAATTGAAGATAAACAGCAAGAAAAAAAAATCACAAAGTACCGGGACTTGCAAATTGAAGTTGAGCAACTGTGGAAAAAGAAATCGTGTGTTGTCCCAATTGTAATTGGAGCCCTTGGAGCAATACCCAAAGGGCTACCTCGCTATTTGGAAATTTTAAATTTATCAGACTTGAACGTTCTGATTCTACAAAAAAACACCCTACTTGGAACAGCTTATATCCTCCGACGTTACCTTAACAGTTCCTAGGTCCTTGGTTAGGACTCGAGCTGTTGAGCTACTAACCAGCCCCAAAGGCTGTGAATTTCACCAAGATTAACATGATGATGATGATGATGATGATGATGATGATGATGATGATGATGATGAAGGAGAAGGAGAAGGAGAAGGAGAAGGAGAAGGAGAAGGAGAAGAAGAAGAAGAAGAAGAAGAAGAAGAAGAAGAAGAAGAAGAAGAAGAAGAAGAAGAAGAAGAAGAAGAAGAAGAAGAAGAAGAAGAAGAAGATAAATTCTTTCTTTTCTTTAAAACTCTAAACCCGGTCGGGGGAGTTTGGAAAGCAAGGAAGGGGAGAACATTCACTGGAGTGGGGTAGATCGGGTGGGACGAAGGGGGACACCCCGCCTCCTTCCCAAACGGCGGACTTGGGGCTCAGCCGTCCTTAGGACTGGGTTACCGAGGTTGCGAGGGGAGAATATAGGGACGGCCGGCCTTCCTTCCTGCAGAGGGGAGACAAACCCGGCGGGTCTGACAGCAGCCGCCCCGCGGCGAGTTTTTGTCTTGAGCTCTTCCTCCGTTTGGGGCGAGGGCGCCTCCCTCCCGGAGCTGAGGTCCTTGGTAAACTCGGCTGCCTAAAAGATCGGGGAAGGGGGGGAGCGAAAGCAAGGTGGCCCGGCTTCATCCTGGACGAAGCGTCTTTTCCAGGAGTGAGGAAAAGTGTTTTTCCCTGCCGGCCCCGTCGAAAATTAGACCTTTTCCTGCCTGCGTGAATGTTGCTGATGGGTTCAGGATGGAGCAGAAGTCTCCCTCTCTTCTTTCTTTTCCCTTTTCTCTCTCTTCTCTTCTCCTTTTCTCTTTTCTCTCTTCTTCTCTCTTCTTCTCTCTTCTTCTTCTCCCTTTTCTCTCCTCCTCTCCTCTTTTCTCTCTTCTTCTCCTTCTCTCTCTTCTTTTCTCTCCTAATCTCCTCTTTTCTCTCTTCTCCTCTCCTTTTCTCTTTTCTCTCTCCTTCCTCTCTTTTCGCTCTTCTCTCTTCTTGTCTCCTCTCGTCTCTTTTCTCCTTTCTCCCCCCCCCCCCAATAACCACAATAATAAAGCTAGAACCGTATCACAATCTTGACTCTTGGAAGACAAGGTGGAAACGAATTCAACCTGCCTTCCATCTGAAAGAGCGATGCTAGTCCCAGTTGAAGATGATCCAAGCTTGCCTTCTTGAAAGACCGAAGCGAAGGAGACCTTAATTCCCCCTGCAGAATAATTTAACTAATCCTGCCTCCACTTCTTCGGATCTCATTCCCTCCCCAAACTCGGCAGCTGTTTTCCCACAACGTGCTAAAACCGTTAACTACGGTTAACAAGCCGTTTGGCGAGAGACTCCTTGCTTCCCAGGAGCCCATAACTCCGCTTATGGGAATATGAGCTCATTCACACGAATCGTGGCGGCAGATAAAAGTGCTTGGTTTGGGCTTGAGTTTCGCCGTCGGGTTTGGTAAATCACGGCCCGGCGGTTCGAAGGTAGCACCTGGTAATTTGAAGGAGGCGCGAAGTAGCTTTAGCACGACTTTGGGACGCGAAAGAGTTCGGCACGGGACAGTCCCGAGTCTAAAAACGCGGGATCTGGAAGCTCAGAAGTCTTAGGTCGTCGGAGAGAGAGATCTTCCCTCGATCTCCTCTTCCGCTGGGCGGGCGGGCGGGCTACCTGATCTCTGGGTGACAGATCTCTGAAGCCTCAAGCAAACTTAAGGGGGGACAGGAAAACGCGGGGGGGGGGGAGAGGAGGAAAACAAACTTGCTTGGAAGCCAGCCAGAGAACTGCAGTTTGGCAGCCTAGAGAGAACTCCCCACGCTGCAAAACCTGCGTGATCTCTGGCATCTGTCGGATTCACAAAGCCCCAGAAATGTACACGTGTGCAGCGTTCCCGCTTTTTTTTTTTAAACTCAGCGTTTCCAGGGAGGGGTCCCCCCCCTTCCCTTCCTGTTCTAATTCTTGCAAGGAGCGCGGAGGGAAAGGGAGACTAATGGGACGCCCCCCCCCCCCCAAACGCAAGAGACATTGAAAGAAGCAGATGTTTGGACGGACTGACTGAGCCTCGAGGGGCAATCCTCCCCCCTCCTTTTAAAGGGGGGAAAATCTACCGATGATGATGTTATTAGCGGTGGGAATAACAACCATAATAACAACAGGAAGTCGGTCTGCTCGGGAGAAGAACAGCGAGGCTTCTGGCAGTTTCCCCCCCCCCCTTCTTCTTTCGGTGGTGTTCCTCCTCCTTTGGGCGGGTGAGGAAAGGAGGGGGGGCAACCTAAATCTTTATCAAGCTTCTATTCTGTGGCTTCAACAAACAGAATCCCCATTACTTCACGGCGCCTTTTGTCGGCCCTATACAAACGAGAACAAAATGGTTATTCAGGAAAACGCTTTTCGATTTTGTATTGTGTGTGGCTCGCACAAAGCGCACTGTTATTGTATTAAAAAGAACCATCTGTAGCAGAAACAATGGCATTAAATTATCTTTGAATAACCACTGCAAAAAAAAATATAAAGCTTTTATTCTTTATTCTTATTCTCTCCTTCATGGAAAAAAAAAAGAGGGGGGAGGAAGGAGGGGAAAAAAAGGGACAGAGAATTGACTTTTTTGTTGTGGGTCCATTCTTATAACACACGCGCGCGAGCGCGCGCGCGGGCGCACACGCACACATACACACAGAAAAACAGCCATTTGGATTTTTTTAAGCCATACCATAAACGGTTTTTCCTCTCTCCCTGTCTCTCTCTCTCTCTCTCTTTTTCCCTCTCTCTTTCTCGCTCCCCCCCCCATTCTAGGGGCTCAGTTTAATGCTAGGAGTAAGACTTGGAGGGTGTGTAGGCAAGCAGGAGAAACGGGGCTTAGAAAGACCCCGATTTCATTCGTTCGGGCTGAGGGAGGAGGACGAAGCGGAGGGCACGAGCGGAGTTTCCGAGCGTCTTCCCCGGGCGGTCCGGGAAGAAAAAAAGGGGCACCCAAGCCGGGAGAGAGGCCGAGTGGGACGCGAGAGCTCCCCCTCCCGCGGACTTGGCGTTTCTTCGGCCAATCCATCACACGGCTTCCGAGCCAGCCGTCCGGACTGGAAAGAATCTGTAAGTAACTTCAGCAAGTTTTGTCACGAACTCCAGTCGGCTTTTTCTCACCTTCGCCTTGGGGGGGGGGGGGAGTAGAAGACGCGCGGGGAGGGGGAGAGATATAGAGAAAGGGGGGGGAAAGGGAAGAGAACCCTGAAATCGTGGGAGGATGGGGGGGGAAGGGGACCCTTTGACTGTCGGGACAATTTCCATGTTTTGGCTTTTGTCGTTCTTCCTTCCTTTCCCTGTTCCCGTTTTTGGGGATTGAAAGTGACAGTTTCTGGAAAGCCGAATTGGTGGATTCGCAAATTCATATTCACCGTGGCATTCTTTTCTTTCTGTATCTTCCTTCTCCTTTCCACCCTCTCCACCCCCCGCCCGACCCTACATCAGGAAGGAAGGAAGGAACGAAAGAAGGAAAGAAAGGAAAGAAAAGAAGGAAGGAGGGAAGGAAGGAAGGAAGGAAGGAAGGAAGGAAGGAAGGAAGGAAGGAAGATAGATAAGGGAGAGGAAAGAGCGTTCAACAAAAAGCGGGAGGTTCAAAAAAGTGCAAAGAAAGCGAAAGCTAGTTTGGAAAGAAATACACTCAAGCGAAAGGCCAAATCGAATGAGAAAAGTGAGCGACCAGCTGCCTGTTCTCTGGGCGAATCGACTCGGCGCATCCTGAACTTCCGGGAAGCAGGTAAAGGAGGAAGATGATGAAGTGATGGGAGGCGGCGAGGACCGGAGAAGAGAAAGAGCGGGGGAGAGGCGACGGGAAGGAGGGGGGGGGGAAATGGGGAAAAAAAGGGAGGAAGGGGAAAATCAGGGAGCGCGGATTACCTGGCGGAGGCTTTGAAAAGGTGCTGGCGTGGTGCCAGGCGCCGAGGCTGGCTCTTGCTTACTCGCGCCCCCTGATGGTCAGAGGGCGACCGAGCCCTTCGCCCGCTCGCCCTTCGGGGAGGCGAGCTCTCTTCCCACCGCCTCAATTTCTTCGGCGCCCCCCCCCTCCCTCATTCCCCAAAGAAGCAGGGATTTCTTTCCCTCTCCCTTCGTCGCTGCAGCGTCTTTGACGGCTTCGGCCGGAACAACGAGGAGCGAAAACGTCGCTAATTACAAGGGAGAATTAATCTCCCCCCCAAGTCCAGTCCAATCCCCGCCGCCGGCCGCTCGGGTTCTGCGTATCCCCAGCAAAAGGGGTTCCACGCCAGAGACGAAGTTGCGTCTGTTTTGATCCCTTCCTTCCTTCCTTCCTTTCCTCCCTTCCTTCCTTCCTTTCCTCCCTTCCTTTCCTTTCCCCTTCTTCTTCCCAACTTCATTTCCTTCTTTTCCTTCCTTTCCCCTTCTCCTTCCCATATTTCTTCCTTCCTTCCTTTCTCCCTCCGTTCCCCCTTCCTCTTCTCCTTCCCATCTTCCTTCCTTTCCTTCCTTTCCTTCCTTTCCCCTCCCCTTCTCCTTCCCATCTTCCTTCTTTCCTTTCTCCCTCCCTTCCTGTTCTCCTTCCCATCTTCCTTTCTTCCTTTCCTCTCTTTTCCTTTCCCCTTCTCCTTTCCATATTTCTTCCTTTCTCCCCCTCCCTTCTTCTTTCTTTCTTCCTTCCTTCCTTCCTTTCCTTTCCCCTTCTCCTTCCCATATTTCTTCCTTCCTCCCCCTCCCTTCTTCTTTCTTCCTTCCTTCCTTTCCTTTCCCTTTCTCCTTCCCATATTTCTTCCTTCCTCCCCCTCCCTTCTTCTTCCTTCCTTCCTTCCTTTCCTTTCCCCTTCTCCTTCCCATATTTCTTTCTTCTTCCCTCCCTTCCTCTTCTCCTTCCCATCTTCCTCCCTCCCTCCCTTTCCCTCTCCCGGATTTCCTGCTTTCTTTTTAAACCCCCCCCCCCCAAACTTTAGGTTATTTTACAGGCTGCCGTAGATAAAGGTTAATCTCGGGTTGATGACGGAGCTGTGATTGACAAGGGAGAAGGTGTGGAAGGCAAGGCGAGCTGTCTTATTTACAGCCCGCTGCCGGCTACAGGGTCTTTGTTAGAAATGGGAAGCTAATTTAGCGCTGATCAAAAGCACCACGGAGTTAAAGGGGCCGGTAATGACTGCTAATTTCATTTCAGCCTCATACATCCCCGACCGCTATAATTAAAGACGTGATATTTAAATACAGGTGAAGAGGCTTTTTAAAGAGCGATTTGGGGTGCGGGGTGGGGGGGAAAGGAGGTGAGGCTATTGCCATTTTATTTAGGCTCTCTATCGTGAAGGTTCGCGTGCGGGACTTGGGGAAACTGAATATTTCACGTTGCCGGTCCTTTCCCTGCGAGAAGTTGCGGTTTAAAATTGGGCCCTGTTTTCTGGTGGCGCGGCATTGACTTGTCTGAAAGAAACAGGCGCCCATGCAAAAGAAATGTTATGTTTCATGGCACTGCGGTCCATAAATAGGAGGCCGGGAGAGCCTCGAATATGGATTTATTTCTCTGGATCGGATGACTTTAATGAGAAACCTAAGCAGAGTGGGAAGGGGGGAGGGGAGGTGGCTATTGGTTGGTTAAGATGGAGAGGAAAGGGGATAAGCTTCCCCCCCCCTCCTAAGTACCTCTAAGGAAGATCATTTATTAATTAAATTGCCCCCTTCCCTCCCCCCGCCCCCCATTTCATGCCAGATTTCGTGCGAAAGATGTCATTTCTGAACCCGAGGTAACCATCTCTTTCTAGGGTGAACTTCAAAGGACAAAAGCTTCACATTTTCGTTAGTTGGTTAAAACTGATACCAAAGAGAGAGAGGGAGAGGGAGAGAGGGAGGGGGGAGGAGAAGAAAAAGGGAAAGGAGTTAGCCTTTAATCTCTTTTTTATCCATGAGGACTAAAGATCCGTACTCGACCCCGCTAAGCTCGCAAGCTTGTAACGGCTCTTCTTCCGGGGGTTGCAAGGAGCTTAGAAGGAGAAGGGGGGGGGGGGGGGTTCGAGTAAGATGTGCGAGCGCCCCCTGTCGGCTACAGAGCCCGGCCCGAGCAACGTAAGCAGGCGCCTTGGACGAATTCTGTGCCTTGCGCGTCAAAACTTTAGCCAACTTTAACAAAACAATTAAAGTCAAAATTACAGGAAAGAGGCTTGTCTTGGCGCACGCTGCGCCGGCCCGCAACTTGCCTTTTGGGTATTTGCTAGAATTTTGGGACACACACACACCCCCCCGCCGTTTTTAAATAGGATACCCCTCTCCTTTCCTTTCCATCTATTTTTTTTTCCTTTATGAACGGGAGGAAATATAAAAGACAAGTCGGTGTCACATCCATCTGTCCTTTTCACTTTCTTCTAGGAATTGGCCTGCAAGGGAACCACAATGCAAATAAGGCTTAATTTGAAAACTGCCCCCTCCATTACAAGTGCTGGGTATCCATCGGTGTTGTTGGTAGTTGCGAAGTCGTGTCCCCCATCTTGACCTCTTGGACAACTTTCCTCCAGGCCTTCCTGTCCTCTACCATCCTCTGGAGTCCATTTAAGCTCACGCAGACTGCTTCAGGGATTCCATCCAGCCACCACATTCTTGGTCGTTCCCTTCTTCTTTTGCCCTCAGTCTTTCCCAGCATTCGGCTCTTCTCCAGTGAGTCCTTCCTTCTCATAAGGTGGCCAAAGTATTTGAGTTTCTTCTTCAGGATCTGGCCTTCCAAAGAGCAGTCAGGGTTGATCTCCTCTAGGACTGACCGGTTGGATGGCCTTGCAGTCCAAGGGACTCGCAGGAGTCTTCTCCAGCACCAGAGTTCAAAGGCCTCCATTCTTTGGCGCTCAGCCTTTCTTATAGTCCAACTTTCACAGCCATACATTGCAACCATCACTATTATCAACCCACAGTGGAAACTTGACTAGCGATGGCTGGTTAAAAAAAAAGTATAATTGAAAGGAAACGCGTTACGGTACCAACCAACAGGTGTGCCGTTGAAACGCAAGTTAACATTCCGAATATGGGGGGTGGGTGGGTAGCAGTGTCTGTGATACAACGTTTCGGTGGAGGGACAAATGTTATTTAAGGGCTGGTTTCTCCCCCCCCCCCCCCCCCCAGCATTATCTGGCAAAACAACAAATAAATCTGTTAATATGAGAGCTTCAAAAACAGAGAAACAATGGCTATCTAGCTAGACGAAATGATTTAGTTCAGATAAAGGGACACTGGCAGTTTGTGGTACAGATCTCGCTGTGTATGTGGCGGGGGGCACCCTGCACCTGGGCTAAATTAAGAAGTCTTTTTTCCCCCTCCTCTGCCAAGCTTCTAAACATATTTTTAATTTGCATTTTTCCTAGTTCTCTTGTTTAATCGTCGGCTTTTCCGGGATATTTTCAAAGATGCCAAAAGCGGGAAACCATTCAAACCAAATCCATAAAGGCAGGGAAGCAGCCGGCGCAGCGCCCACGTGCCAATCCCCTCTGAACATCCTCACGGGATGGCCGCGCAGAGGTTTGGGTCCAAAACGCGTCCTGATCAAGGGGTCATTGACACCCTGAATCACTGAAACTACGCCGTATCGTTTGTTCGGATTTCTGATGGGGCTGACTTCTTGTACACGCCGCAGCCCCGCTCCGAATTGTCTTCTTAAAATATATATAGTATATAATATTATATATTATAATATTAAGTAATATCTGTCTATCCATCCATCTATCCATCGATCCTATCATCTATATCTCATGTTTGTGTGTGTGTATGTGTGTGTGTGTGTTTATATAATATATTTTATATAGTATATTATACATTCTATATATGTATGTATACTATATATGTGTGTGTATAAATGCTTCTGAAATGAACAAATTATGTGTGTGTTTATATCTATATCTATGTATTTATGTATACATATATGTGTATATATGTGTATGTGTGTGTATATGTGTGTGTTTATATATACATGTATGTGTGTATAAATGCTTCTGAAGTGAAAAAGTTATGTTTGTGTGTTTATATATGTATGTGTGTATATATGTATACATGTATATATGTATGTGTGTATGTATGTGTATATATGTGTGTGTGTGTATGTGTGTGTGTATGTATTGACATACACATACACCCACGTGTGTGCCTGTGTGTGCGTGTGTGTGTGTGTATATATAATGTATTCACATACATATACACATACACTCACACGTGTGTGTGTGTGTGTGTGTGTTCGTTCATTCATTTCAGGAGCATTTATACAGGCACAGACAATAAGTTACCTGCTTCGGATTTTCTGCCAGGGCATCTTTTGCTGAAACTCGTTTTAGCACTTTTGCTCTCTAGTTCTAACGTGCTAAGAAAATGGCCGGGGGACGAGCGGGCCGACTCGGCAGCGGTGGCGGCTAAGAGCAGTGTGTCAACCCGCGAATCTCTTTCTACCCGACTTTCAGCTTTAATCTGGAGAAGTCTGTGTCTGGGGTGGGATGGGGTTTGGGGAGCCGTTTCCATAAAATTCGCTGGGACCACCACTTGATTTTACTAGGAGATTTCTGCGCCTCGATCAGCGCTCGAAGGTCACGGGGGCGGGGGGGGGGGAGAGAGAGAGACTTCTGCGACCTACGAAGAGTCTCCTGGCTCCAGCGACACTTGTCTCCTTCCAGCCTGGAAATAAAATGAAGAGAGGGGGGGAGGGGAGAAAGAAAGAGAGAGGGAGAGACAAAGAGAGAGAGACAAAGAGAAAAAGAGAGGGGGAGAGAGAAAGAGAAAGAGAAAGAGAGAGGGAGGGAGAGAGAAAGCGAAAAGAGAGGGAGAGGGGAGAAAGAGAAAGAAAAAAAGAGGGAGGGAGAGAGAAAGAGAAAGAAAAAGAGAGGGAGGGGGAAAGAGAAAGAGAGAGAAAAAGTGAAAAAAAGAAAAAGAAAGGGAGGGAGGGAGGGGGAAAAAGAGAGGGAGGGAGAAAGAGAAAGAGAAAAAGAGAGGGAGAGAGAGAGAGAAAGTGAAAAGAGAGGGAGGGGGAGAAAGAGAAAGAGAAAAAGAGGGAGAAAGAGAAAAAGAGGGAGGGAGAGAGAAAGAGAAAGAAAAAGAGAGGGAGGGGGAAAGAGAAAGAGAGAGAAAAAGTGAAAAAAGAAAAAGAGAGGGAGGGAGGGAGAGAGAAAAAGAGAGGGAGGGAGAAAGAGAAAAAGAGAGGGAGAGAGAGAGAGAAAAAGAAAAAGAAAACTAGAGGGAGAGAGAGGGGTGGTGGTGTGTGTGTTTGTGGGGGCGGGCGGGTATTGTAGACAGCATTACTTTCCTTCTGAGGCTTCAAGGAAGCAAAAGTCCCCGAGGCCAGTTGCGAAGTGAAGTGAGTCAGTTGTCCTTCCAGTCATCCCCCGCCTGGAAGCGAGAGAATGACTCGGGCCTCTTGGTGCTCTCGGAGCCTGGTTAATTTCTTCAGCACTTGGGGACGTTACCTAGTTTGGGTGACGACGAAACGCCTACAAGAAAACCACCAAGCTCAGAGGGCCCCAAGGAGCCCGCCCTCGCTTTCCACCCCTCGCTACACCCCTCCTCCTTTATCGCTTGCAGAGGTGAGTTTCCTTCCCATCAGCCGTCCAGGACTGTCCTAGGGGCCAGGAAATGGCCCGCTTTTCCCAGGGCCGCAGAGGGGCTTTTAAAAAAATAAATCCCGATCCTAAAGGTGCTTTTTTTCAAAGGGTAAACTGGAGAAAAAAGCTTGAAAAAAGCACCTTTGGGACAATCACCATAACCTGGATGATGGAGAATCTGTGTAGACATCCCGACCCTAAAAGTGCTCCGTTCTGGAGACTTCTATTAAAGAAGGAAAGGAAGGAAGGAAGGAAGGAAGGAAGGAAGGAAGGAAGGAAGGAAGGAGAGAAAAGCGCAAAAACGGGAAAGAACAGCGCAGGCACCGGTACTTCCACCCCGTTGGAGATGACAGTCGGCTGGCATCAAAAGAATCGACACCCCCAGCCCCTCCCCATCCCAGACCATCTCTCTGACACTATCTCTCCCTCCACCTGACCGCCGTCGCTTCCCAAGAGAATGGAAAGAGAGAGAGAGAGAAAAAAGCGGGGGGGGGGGGAGACAAGCGAGTGGTATTCACCGAAGCCCAAAACCTTCAAAACAGAGTTTTGAGTTATTATTATTATTTCTAAAAATCGCCTTGGTTCTGAAATTCTGGAGGACCCAACTTTAGACGGGTAACGCTGAGCCTTAGCCTGGTAGGGAGTCGATACTTCTTCCCTCCTCCTGTCTAACCGAATCCTCTCAAATGGGGGAGAGGAGAAATCACAGTGTTTGCTGGTATCTTTCCACCCAGCCTTGGCATTCTCCGGAAAATAAGATTATGTCCAGATAGACTGATCGATCACTATTTATATTACACAGACTTTCAAAGCATTTTTTTTTAAAGCAAGCAAAAGGAACTAACAGACATCCATCCAACCAATAAACCAGGATGGTTGGGTTTTTGTTTTTTTAAAAAAGTAATCGGATAATAAGAATTAGGGAGGGAGGGAAGATATCTCTTGGGAGTTCTAGAACGAGACACACAAAAGGCGTTGTGAAAAGATTGGGTGTCCAGAAGAGAGTTAAGGAGCTCAAACTGTCATGGGTACTTAAGGTTTTTCTCCCTCGCTTCTTAAAACCCCTTGTGTTTCAGTCTGCCCTGCTTCCTCCAGAGCAAGTGCTCTTTGTCATTGGGCCATTTCAATGGAGCAAAATGTTGGCCCCCAGCAACTTAACTCAGATTTTGACTCAGAATCACTGGATGTTTTGGAAGTTAGCAAAGAAAATCGGTGAGAGTTAGACCTGCGTTTCTTTCTTAAGCTAGTAAGTATGGAAAGGAAGAGCTAAAGGGGAGATTTGCCTGGCTCTTCGAACACAAAGAACCCCCCTAACAGGGTTCCACCACAAAACCGTGGTAGACTAAAGCGCGTGTGACTAAAGCGCGGTGACAAAACCGCACCGTCAAAACCGCGCGACAACAGCGCGCCGACAGAAGCGCGCTGTAACATAACCCTAAAAATAACCCTAAACCTAACCCTAAACCTAACGCTAAACCTACCCTAAACCTAACCCTAAACCTAACCCTAAACCTAACCCTAAACCTAACCTTAAACCTAACCCTAAACCTTAACTTAAGTTAAATCGCGCTTCTGTCGGCGCGCTGTTGTCGGCGCGCTGTTGTCGGCGCGGTGTTGTCGGCGCGGTGTTGTCGGCGCGCTTTTGACATCGCGGTTTTAGCGCTGCGGTGTTGTCGGCGCGCTTTTGACGTTCGCGGTTATGTCGTGCCACGCCCTAACAGAACTCAACCACTTTTAGGGAGGAAGCCTTCCTGGAGAAAGAGAGATATCAAACAGGTCACCAGTCCTTTCCAAAGCAGCCTTTGTTCCAACCAATAAAGTAGAAAATGTGTAGCTCATGTAGGGTTGACATGAGGGGGTCCTTGATGCTTCTCTGAAATTGGTTGTTTTGTTGCAGAAGTTTCATTACACAATCCAGATAACATCATCTGTGCTGGTCATTGGTGCTAACAAATGATGGTGTCACTTAGTGGTTAGAATGCAGTACTGCAGGCTAATGATGCCGACTGCCACAATTCGCAGTTCGAGTCTCCGCAGCCTTCCATCCTTCTGAGGTGGGTAAAACGAGGACCCAGATTATTGGGGACGAATATGCTGACTCTGTAAACCTCTTAGAGAGGGCTGTAAAGCACTGTAAAGCGGTATATAAGTCTAAGGGCTATTGTCTGCAAGAAAACAACTAAGCACAGAGAGCACTAAGGATTCCTCTGTTCCAGCCGTCCTCTCTGCAACTGGACTGATGGGTGGGAAGGGAGCCCCTCCCAGTGGTGGTCCCAAAACATCTGGGTTTCAGAAATTGTGCGGCGCCAAACCATGATTTTGGCTATTGAATAAAAACACCGTTAAGTTGGACTCAAGTAGCCATGTTTGGGATTGGAAGGATGGGTGAACCCCTTCCAGGAAACTAGTCCATTCAGAATAGCTTTGGCCACTAACAGCTTTTGTAGTCTGTGAAGGTACCTAATGCTTAGTGGGGCCCCACGTGGTGACTTGAGTGGGAATTTCCAGGCCTTAAATCTGCATAAAAGAAGCCCTTTTTTCTTTGGATTGATCTGTGGTGACTCTCTTTCTTCAGCTGGCAGGAGAATCAGGAGAGAAAAATCTTCTCTCCCTTCAGTTTTTTCCATGCCCCCGTCTACATCACTATCCAGCCCTTTGCTTATTTTTTCCCATCCATCCAATCCAGTGGTGGGATTCAGCCGGTTCATACCACTTCAGGAGAACCGGTTGTTAACTTTCTGAGCCGTTTGGTGAACTGGTTGATGGAAGAAATCATTAAGGCAGAGAACTGGTTGTTAAATTATTTGAATCCCACCACTGGTCCTATCTCAATGGAGAGAAGATGCCCCAGTTTCTTCCTCGTTCTTGGTTCTCCTTTCTCAACCGCCTCGCTTCCTTTCTCACGGTCCTTGACCAGAACTGGAAGCCAACATCCAGATAGGCTGGCACTCTTAGACCAGAGCATTAATCTGAGGCCAGTTTTATTTTGGATTGCTTTCCTGCACTGAAGCCAAGCTGTCCTGATGGGAGAGATAGTTGTCATGGGGCTAAAGAGAGCATGGATGGAACTGGTCAATGAGCTCCCCGTTGGAATAGCAAAGAGAAGCATCCTGGCTGGAGCTGATAGAAGGAAACCTGGTCATATTTCAGAAGCTACTGTTTGTCTCCTGCATGGCAACTCTCTCTGCCCATCTTGAGTCTTGGTGGACAAGATCTAATGATGCTCACCTTCCTAGCTTTCCCCACCTAACCTTTCATTCTCAGGCAAAGAAAAGGGAACATCAAGCAGTTTAAACAATGTCTGACTTAGGACAAGTCTGGCTTGAGCAACCTTTCCAATTTTTCCTTCTCTTCCCCTCCTCCAAAACAACAACAAAAAATCCATTGGACTTCAGTTCTGAAAACCTCCAGTCATGTTGGCTGAGGAACTGTGCGGAACGGAAGTCCAGTACATTGGAAAGGCTCTGGATGGAAGATTGGATGAGGATGGCACTTGAGACAAACCACAGGACTGAGAGAGTTGTTTTGATTTGGATAAACCGCCTTGTTGGCCCGTAAGTGGCGTTCTTTAAACAGGAAGGCGAGAAGAAGGTTTTAAGGAAGGTAGATGCAAATGGAACTGGCGGAGATGTGGTCTCTATGTGTTATGCAAGGCCTGACTAGTAAAATTGCACCTCCTATGCTCAAACAGAGGGACCCAGTGGCTCAGTGGCTAAGATGCTAGCTCGTCGATCAGAAAGGTCGGCTGTTCGGCAGTTCAAATCCCTAGTGCCACATAAAGGAGTGAGCTCCCCTTACTTGTCCCAGCTTCTGCCAACCTAGCAGCTCGAAAGCATGTAAAAAAGGCAAGTAGAAAAATAGGAACCACCTTTGGTGGGAAGGTAACACCGTTCCATGCGCCTTTGGTGTCATTCCGGCCACATGACCATGAAGACGTTTTTGGACGGCGCTGGCTCTTTGGCTTTGAAACGGAGATGAGCACCGCCCCCTAGAGTCAGGAACAACTAGCACATATGTGTGAGGGGAACCTTTATGTTTACCTTACGCTCAGATTGGTCCCTCTGATTTCAGCCAGAGTTTCTCAACAACGTTAGGCGATTTTTGCTTGTTGTTTTCCATCATGAGTGCTCAGTGCAGGACAAATGAGTGGTTTTGCAAAACTGAACTTAGTTCTCAAGAACAACTCTCCGTCTGCATTTCAGACATTGCAACTCGGTGGTGCTATTACCTCTTGAGTGTTTCAAATTCAAAATCCCTTCACAACCAAGGGGAGTTAAGCAGCCTTTTTCAGGGGCACAACCAGACCAAGGAAACGTGGTCCTTGTTGATGGATTTCCAGTCAATTCTCTAAGGAGATTCTCAGTCATCCAAGTCGTGGTTGTCCCATAGGTGCTTTTTCAAGAGGCAGCTGAACTTTCCTTGCCCCCTCCCAAAAAAACATTTCACCTCTCATCCAGGAAGCCTCTCCATCATTCAGTCAGAACGGAGGAAGCTTCTTGGATGAGAAGCGAAACGTCTTCATGGAAAAAGCAAAGAACGTTTGGCTCCCATTCAAAAAAGCATCTTTGGGATTTCAGTCAACCAAAGGCCCAGATCTGAACCAATAAACAGGCCAGTTGACCCACACTAGTTTAGGTTGAAATGGAGTGAGAGAGCTTGTCTTTGCATGGCATGTCAACTAGGCGTATACATTTAGACACAAGTTGATACCCTGTTTCCCTGAAAATAAGACCTCCCTAGATAATAAGCCCAATCGTGCATGTGCTAAAATAAGCCCTCCCTGAAAATATTGCAACACAGCAGCAGCCATGAGGTGACCACGCTCGCTGCTTCCTGCACCTCAAAAATAATAAGACCTCCCTGAAAATAAGGTCAAGTGCTTATTTTGGGGGTCAACAGGAAATAAGACCCTGTCTTATTTTGGGGAAAACACGGTACCTGAATTCAATCACTCTGTTCCGTTAGTCCAGGGCCAGTGGTGGGATTCAAAATTTTTACTACTGGTTCTGTGGGTGTGGCTTGGTAGGCGTGACAGGGGAAGGATACTGCAAAATAGGCTGTGGGAGCATTCTTCCTTCTGGAATGAGCTGCCCCCGGAGCTTCGTATTATCCCCGACCTCCGGTCTTTTCGATGCGCCCTAAAAAGTTGGCTTTTCCAGCAAGCCAGCCTGGCCTGGACAAAATAAAATAAATGATTGATTATTGTTAATTTTAATCATATTTTTTTAAATGTTATTGTCAATCTTAATTGGGTTTCTTTTTTGGATATTCTATCTAATTTTTTTTAAACTTTTGTAATATGTGTTTGTTTTTTTTTTAATGTTGTACGCTGCCCTGAGTCCTTGGGAGAAGGGCGGCATATAAATCCAACAAACAAACAAACAAAATCCCCATTCCCTCCCCACCCCACTAACCTGCTTTCCAGTTCCGTTCTCCTGTTCAGGGCAACAAAAGAAGATCAGGAGAGAGGCAGTGTGGGTGGGTCCAGCCCAGGGGTGGGTTTCAACCGGTTCGCGGCGGTCCCCGCGAACCGGTTGGTCAGCGAACCCGGAAGTAAGTAACTTCCGGGAACAGCGAAGGGCCCACCCGCCCGCCTGCACTCCTTACCGGTCTTTGAAGGCTTCTGCACTTCCACGCAGGTGCATGGCACATACAGCGCCTGCGCGATTCTCCGCGAATAGCTGGATGGCACATACAGCGCCTGCGCGAGTCTCCACAAGCAGCTGGAGCATTGCGCAGGTGCTAAGACGCATGCGTGAACTGCACGCGTGCACGAGGATGCCGCCGGTCCCGTTCCAACTGAACCGGTTGGAACAGGATTAGCAACCCACCACTGGTCCAGCCGGTTCTCCAAACTACTCAAAATTTCTGCTAGTGGTTCTCCATAACCTGTCAGAACTGGGTGAATACATCTCTGGTCCAGACAAAGGGATTTAACATATTGTGTGACCTTAACTAGTGCATGTGTTTATATCAATAGGATTATCAAATGATTGCGCCCCCCCCCCGGGGTAGGTGCAATCCTTAGCAGTACATCCTGAATGTTTTTCCTTAGAAGAAGGTAGTTTCTGAACAACATAACTTTCCAACCTATGTGTGAAATCAAACTACCTAGCTGAAGAAGCAAGCAAGCTAGAACCTGGTTTAGGTTAGGTGGAGAACAAACCACGCAAATCAATATGATTTATTTTTAAAAGCCCAAATTGAACCACAGATATTTTCAAAAGAACCTTGCAAGCCCAGATCAGCATTGTGGGTTGCAGCCACTTTGCAGGGTTTACAATCAGAGTACGAGATTGCTCCATCTCTGCTCCATCATCTTCAAAACCTCCACCTTCTAACTGTGCTCCTTGGACGTTGTGGCAGGGTTTTATCAAGCCCATTCATCTAGAATTGACCCAGTTTTGGTAAGGAAAGAAAATGAATTCCTTTTCTGTTGTTGGGGGAGAAGGATAATCAAGAGTTATCACAGTCCAGTCCCTTAGACACTCCCTTGGACTGCAAGGCCATCAAACTGGTCAGTCCTAGAGGAGATCAACCCTGATTGCTCTTTAGAAGGCCAGATCCTGAGGATGAAACTCAAATACTTTGGCCACCGAAGGAGAAGAAAGGACTCACTAGAGAAGAGCCTAATGCTGGGAAAGATTGAGGGCAAAAGAAGAAGGGGACGACAGAGAATGAGGTGGCTGGATGGAGTCACCGAAGCAGTAGGCGTGAGCTTAAATGGACTCCAGAGGATGGTAGAGGACAGGAAGGCCTGGAGGAATGTTGCCCATGGGGTCACAATGGGTCGGACATGAGTTCGCAACTAGCAACATCACAGTCAAGCGGCCCTATCTTGAAATAACCCAATGGGACTTATTTCCAAGAGAGCAGCCCTGTTGACCTGTCGCAGAAGAACCAGCGAAGAACCAATAAGGAATGAAAGAATCCATCAGCAGTGGGCAGCCAATAAATGTAAGATCATGAGATGATCTTCTGGCAACAGTTCAAGCCTACAGGTGGGATGGGCTGCTCCAGCAAAGGTCCATTTCAGGGGTGTCCAACTCGATTTCATTGAGGGCTGCATCAGGGTTGTGTTTGACCTCAGGGTGGGCGTGGCCAGGGTGGGTGTGGCCAGCTTCACATCACTTGTGTCTGAGGTGGGCGCCTGTGGCCTGAGCCCTGTGCCAGTGAAAACAGGCTCCTGAGGTCCATTCTCGGCCAGGATGGGCTTGGCCCTCCCAAGCTCCGTTTTTGCTGACAGAGGCACTGTGTGCCGATCCTTCACTGTTTCCAGGGTGGCCCCTTGGGCCAGATCTAAGCACCCGTGGGGCAGATCTGGCCCATGGGCCTTAGGTTTGGACAACCATGGTCTATTTGGACATAATTGCTTAGGAATAGGCCGCTATGTGCTGCCTTTCTTTCAGGCAGTGGGCAGCATTCAAGAGGATTGTTTCAAGAGTACGTTCAAAAAAGTTAAGATGGTCACCATGGTGAGATCAAAGCCTTGCCATACATAAATACATACATAAATAAAACCAGGTGGAGCTTGGGTCCCAGTCATGGCCATCATCTAGACCAGGGATCTCCAACCTTGGCCACTTTAAGCCTGGAGGACTTCAACTCTCAGCTGGCTGGGGAATTCTGGGAGTTGAAGTCCTCCAGGCTTAAAGTTGCCAAGGTTGGAAATCCCTGATCTGGAACTTTTGGATCATAACTCTTGGACACCCCTGGCTGGCAATAAACAGATAACCTCCTTCTGCTTCATTGCATGGCATTTTCAGAGTTACAAGTTGCTCTTTTGGGGGGCATGTGTGGAGAATTGCTGTGATTATTCAAAGGGATGACAAACTAGCAAAGCCTGTTGTAGATTGGAAGAAGAATTAGAAGGTGAAATCTGTCAGGTTAAAAATGCACCTTTGTTGTCTAAATGTCTCACCTGAATTTGCCAAGATTCTTCATGGAAAGGTTAGGAAGGATTTTGGTGAAATGGTGAAGCCAAGTTAAAGAAGACTTAATGTGGGTACCCCCCAGAGTGGGGTTGAACTATTACACCTTCAAAGAAGGTGGACAAAAAGTAACAGAGGAGATAGCTTGGTTCACTCGATCGAGGATATTCAGAATTTGGGCCTTTTTAGAAAAGCAGTATGGCTTCTAATCTGCTTTGCAGAATTTCCTGCCAAAGCCATCTAATGCGGATTAGGGATATTTTAATACCCTGATGAACCAAATCCTAAATTTGCTGGCACTAGAGTCAGCAATAGGATTGAGCAATCCTATGCAGTGTTTGGCTACTGAGGAGTATGCCCAAAATTACAGCACAATTGACTGTCCGACATGTGTGCAGCCTTCTTTCTTTCTTTCCTTCCTCTCTCCCTCCCTCCCTTCCTTCCCACCTAATCACATGAACAGCTGACATTCCTAAATTCCCTTCCCTTGAAAATCAGGTATATTGAAATCAACTTAATTGTAGTGAGAATATGAAGGGTCAGGCTGAAAATTAGTGTAATAATTTGAAATGAAGTAAGTTGATCCTCCAGGCCCTGATTTAACAGGTGGCTTAATGTGATCGCTTGGTTCCTCATTGTTCTTTAGAAACCCTCTCTTAATCATGCTTTCAGAAGCCAAAACAGATTGACCCTGCCGATTGGTAGGAGAAATTCCTTTGAAAGTTATTCTTTACATCCCTTGCTTGTATTTGATTTGACTTGTTTGGGTTTGATCCAAATCAGAATTCTGCATCTCAGTTGTTTGGAAGTTAGTTTTCAAAGTAAGAAAGTGGTGTGTATGATTAGATGGAGAATCTACTGTAATTTTGGTCTGGCATTCTTAATATAAAGAATTATATAGTGTATAATTATATTAAGAATTCTTAATATAAATAAAAAAATCTCTCTTTTTCTTTCTTTCTTTCTTTCTTTCTTTCTTTCTTTCTTTCTTTCTTCCCCTTCTCTCTCTCTCTCTTACTTTCTTTTTCTTTCTCCTTCTTTTTTATTGAAAATTAAAAAAAACTTTTACAAATATTTACCTCCTCTCTCCCACCCTCCCCGCCCAAACCCAACCCCCTCACCCTCCCCCCTCCGCTTCCCAGAGCAAATACGGGGTATAAATCTTTAACAAGCATATTCTACGATAAACTAAAAGAAAGTTAGTATCATCTTTCATTTGTGCTTTAACTCCTCTTTTGTTAGGTTCTTTCTCCTTCTTAATAGCAACAAAGGAATACTAAGGCATAATAATAACTCCAGAACTATTTGTAAAGTGTGATCTGCATTCCTTCAGCAGTTTGAAACATTGCAAAACAGAGAATTCTGAATTATTGGGCAGATTTAATTTTGGTTAAGAAATACTACCACCTCTTCCCTTCAGAAGTAATAACACAAACACACAGACACACAGACACACACAGACACACACAGACACACACACACACACGTGTTATTCTATGTATGTGTGTGTAATGTGAATGCTGTGTATTCATTTTGTTCTAGCTCTTTTAGTCACAAATAGCTACGTTCAGCCATTCTTTGAAGTGTTTGGAGGAGAGGGGGAGAGAGAGGGGTTAATTACCAATATACAGGGGAAAAAATGTTGCAATTTCCTTCAAATCATTTCTGGAAAAAGAAATATTTATTAATACAGTAGAATCCCATATTTTCAACATATAGACTGTACCGAAAGCCAGGCCCCATAAGCCAGTCACAGTACATTTTATTAATTGTATTACTTATTTTTTTCCCCAGATAAAGTATTACTGCACTAAGCAATGTTCAAAGACCATATGTGGTCTGAGTAAGGGTTTAGAAAAAAATAGTAGCCAATTAAAACTTTTAAGGTAATGTATGTACTACATTTTCTGTCGGGCTTGGTTTATGGTGCTCCCTTGATTTATAGTATAAACTGGAAAACTCAATATATTATGTGAATCATGTCACGACAAGAGGTAATATAACAGATCAGTGATCTAAGTTTATTAATAATACAGCTGCAAAGCATTCCGTACCGGTATATTTGGCTCATACAATATTAATAAAACTGACATTACTAATAATGTTGCCTATCATTTTCATCGTATTTGATCTGCTCGTCTTTATTATGATTAACCCAGATTAGCCTCTGGAGATATCTTTATTTGTTCACTCGGTTTCTAAAGTGTCAGGATTAGAGACAACATGACACTCCATTACAGTTTTAAGGAAGGCCAACTGAGAGATATTTCTAAGAGATGTCCCAATCCATTTTAATCACAGAAAAACAAGGTTCCCCCCCCCCTGGCATCTGCTACCCACTCCAATGGCACTTTTTCCCTTATACAGTAGATCTGCTTTTCTTTTCAATACAACTCTCAATAGTCCCAGAACTAACCCCCAAAAATAAAATAATACTTTTAGGAACAATATGTTGAGAATTGTAATTAAGATGTGGGTATATCAGTCCTTCAAAGTTGCTAAGGGTTAGCCAGTGGATATTTGTGAGTCTCACTAATATTAGTTCTCTTTCATTTTCTCCTTCTTCTGTTTCTTATTAGTTAATGATTGCTTGTTAATATCCTATGACTATCACTAAGTGTTGTATCTTATGATTCTTGATGAATGTATTCTTGATGAATGCATTCTATTTTATTCTTCTTTATGTACACGGAGAGCAAATGCACCAAAGACAAATTCCTTGTGTGCCCGATCACACTTGGCCAATAAAGAATTCTATTCTATTTCTCCTCCTTCTCCTTCTCCCTTCATCCATCCTCCTTCTCCGTCTCCTCCTCCTCCTTTCTTCATCTCCTCCTCCTCCTCCTCATTAGGAATTACAAAAACTTTCCCCTTCCTTCCCTAAATTGTCTGCATGAAACTGCGTTATGAGAGTAAGTCAATATTTCAGACTTGTTCTCATAATATTTCAATATTTCAGAGAGATATATACTAATGCATAAACACACACATAGGTACAAAGTGTAGTCCCTATTGTCAAATGTGATATAATATATATCATTGAGATAATATACATACATACATACATACATACATATTCCACAACTCATTTTTTCAAGTTAGAACATGCAGTTCGGCGACGGCGATAGCTGGTGTTGGGACGATCACAATAATAATAACAACAACAACAACAACAACAACAACACTATTGCTAACTAATAATAGTTTTGTGCAGCTCTTCCTCCACAAAGGCCTTGTGAGTGGTTAAACAGACTCCCCCCCCCCTCACCTCAGCCCAATACTGGTGGTCCTTCAAAGGCTGCTAATTAACAATGCTGAGAAATTCCTTCCTAAGAAGGACATTCTCTAAGTGTCCGCTGGTTCCCCGCCGTTCGGCTTCATTTCCATAAGAAGATTAACAGGCCCGGAGAACACACTCAAATGCAGATGCAGAAAAGAAGGGTTTTTAACGAGCATCATAATAGTAAGTTGCTTGGCTAGTTCTCGCCTAATTGGTGCGAGTTAAACCTCAGTTTCCACCAAAGGGAGAAAGAAAGAGAAAAAAAAAAAAGAAAAGGGGGAAAAAAAGAGAGAGGAGGGGGAAGGTAGGAAGATTGGCGATTTCTTCCCACCCCCCCAACCCTTCTCAGGTAAGAGACAAGATAATAACATTGAGAAGTTTGGATTGAAAAAGCCCGAATTGAAACAAGCCCAGTATTTTTATTTATGTATTTATATTTTTTTAAAAAAATATATTATCCCAACTTTGTACCCTGTGAATATTATTAAGTGTTGTGCCTTATGATTCGTGACGAAGGTATCTTCTCTTTTTATGTACACTGAGAAGCCTATGCATCGAAGACAAATCCCTTCTGTGTCCAATCACACTTGGCCAATAAAGAATCCTGTTCTATTTTATTCTATTCTAAATCCTTCTTCAAATACAACACTCGACTAATTTTGCACGAGGGGAGAAAACTGGCGGGGCGTTTGACACCCTGCTTGGCGTTTTGAACGCAGCCAGCGCCCCACCCGACACCCCAAAAGCACTTGGAAGTTTTTCAAAGTTATCAGAAAAGAGACGCGTCCGAAAACGCGTCCGGCGGCTTGTCTGAATACCGTACACCTTTTTTTTCTCCGTATCTCTGGGAAAGGCTTCGCATGTTTTAGCCCACGCGGTTTTGGAAATCGCGTCTCAGGCTCGTTTCTATCAGGCCGAGGCCGTAACATTGCGGGAGACGAGAAGCGGGAATAACCGCTCGTTCTAGACCGCCTTTTGACACCTGGATTTCGCGCCGTCTTTTTCGGCTTCCGTGAGCGTAAATGTGATTTCAGCGAACGCTTAAGACCTTAGGAAAGGGTGGAAAACCGGCGCTTTGAAAGCAGAAGGCGGCGCGGGAAAATCCCGATCGGGTTTTTATTTATCTTATGAATAAGATAGGGATTTTTTTTTAAAAAACCATCCAGCTATTGGGAATCTACGGCGGGGACTCCGTAAAACGCAGCTCATTAAAATAAAACGCTAAACGCGCCTGATAGCGCAGACACGGTTTATTTATGGGGTAAATGCAATTAGGCGAGAGACAAACCAACTACTTTAACCTCTTATTATAGAGTTCAGGGCCGATTTTTAAAAAAGAAGGAGAAGAAAAAGCATCTAGTTATAGCGCGAAGCTGGAGAGGAGGTGCCTTCCTCGCCGCGTAGGCTGCTTTGGCTGTAAATTTTAAATATCCATCCGTTTTCAATTGTTTTACTCCCCGAGCAAAATCACTACCTCCACAACCATTATTTTCCTCCGAACTTAATTGCGCGCGTTTTGTTTCAGTTTCGCTCGCTTTAGAGGACTTTTTCGAGTGTAAACAACAAAGTTAACAAAGTGTTTGGACATCTCGGATGGTTATAAGACAACCATTTTATAAGACGAGAGATAGCTGCTCTTAATTTTTATTTTATTTTTCAATATAGGAAAGGTGGGAATCCCGAAAAGGTTTTTTTTTTAAAAAAATAAAAAAATCTGCGGCTGCAAATCAGACCAGGAATTCAAGAAAATTAAAATCAATGCCTGAAGTTTGTAGTCTGAAGTTTGTAGCCCCCCCCCCCCCCGCCGCCTTCATTTCTCTTCTAAACCGACGATTCTCAGCAGAGGGAGAAACCACGACCGAGAGCCAACTCATGTTAATGAGGTCAGCAAAGCAGAGCACGCCAACTTAATAACAGTGATAATAATTCCGTATGAACTATAGGAGTTTCCTTATAGTCAGCTCGTCTCTCTCTCTCCCCCCCCCCTTTTTTTCGTTTTGTTTTTAGAGGGGGAAATGCAGAGAGACCAGTAGGGGGCGCAGCAAGCCTATGCGTAAACCCCCGATCAGAAAGTTCCTTGCGCCCTTCCAGGCGTTTCTCCTTTTGTGTATTTCCAAACAACTTTTCCGCTTGTGGGTCTCTCTGCTCTAGGTTTCTGAGCGTTACCTACGAGCCGATCCAGGAATTCTTTAAACATCCACAATACTTTCCGAGATCTGAGAGGCGTCAGGATAACACACACACCCAAATGACAGGAAAAGAAAGGGAAAATCCCAAACACCTTTTCTATTCATGTTTTTTTTTTGAACCTTCCATTTGCTTGAAAACTTAAAGACAAAGTTCACGAGCTTTTTAAAAAAAATGGATGAAAACTATAGAATTGTGTAAGTTGAAGCAGGAGCTATCGGGAAAATCCCTTCCCGTAGAAATGGATGTGGGGGGGGGGGGCGGGGGAGCAAGAAAATAATTTAGCGCGAGGAAGGGGGAGCTTTAGGGGCAAAGAACAACCTTCCCTCCCTCCCCCTCCCCCCCCCCCCGAGTTCAGAATAAAATGTGCTGGCCAATAAATGCGGCTGTGTTTTTTGGCTGTTTCAGAGACGGATCCTGCACGTTTAAGCAGTTTATGTAGCAAATATGGCTGAATATTTATTTCTCTTTCAATCGCTCTCTTTCCACCCCTCCCTCCCCCTTCCTTTTTTAAAGTGCGGTTTCTTTTTCACCCACAAAGATCCCAGCAGAAAAGCCTGTGGAATAAACTTAGCTGCGGTGTTGTTTAGAGGCTTGTACTGACAGCAAACAACAACAACAACAAAACTATCTATTTGTAACGGTTGTGCTGTCCCCGGGCTCTCACCTCTTGAACCTTCTCCCTCCCCCCCCCGTTACATCTCAGGCAGGGAGGGGGAGAGAGAGAGAGAGGCTCCGCCGCGAACTGGATGCGCGCTCTCGCTGGCGCGCTCTCGTACACCCCCCTCCCGCCAGCATCCCCGAATTGGCACCCCCAAATCTCGGCGGCGTTTCACTTCTCCCTCGCTTTTTCTCGGCCTGCTCTTATTGTACCTGCGCACCTGCTTCCCAAGCCTTGCGGGGTACGCTCTGTGTGTGTGTGTGTGTGTGTGTGTGTGCGGACGTTGAGAAGGAATAATGCTGCACTTTAAAATTGCAGGGGGAAAATGTTAAAAGGCCCCCCGGGGGGGTGGTAGAGCGGGAGGGAGGAGGGAAGTGTCTTTATGTTTCCCAAGTCCCAGGGAGCGCGTGTGTGAGCATGAGTGGGTTTTATTGAATCTCTCCCTTTTCGCTTTGTGGAAGAAAAAGAGGCGAGGGGGGGGGGGAGGAGAAGGGAAGAGCCCCGGGTTGCGGGAGAAAAAAAAACCCCCATTTATTTGTTTCGTTCTTTCTTTCTTTCCCTTCTCCCAACGTCTCGTGGAGAAAGATCCGATGCTCGGCAGGGGAGGCAGCGCGCAGCTTAACTCGGCGTGGCTTCCGGTCGTGGAATTGGAGGCAGAGGTAGAGGGGGGGGGGCATCCCGGCGTGGGTCGGGGAAGGGGAGAGGGGGGGGATTATCCCGCGCCTTTCGCAAGCTGTTACTTGGGAGTAAATTTTGGGCTTCCTGAGGCGCCGGTCCAGCCGAGACCTCCAGATAGACAGAGATGGAGGGGGGGAGGAGGGGTTGACTCTCTTCCTGGACACGCGGGATCGCGACTGGACCCAACTGCCTCTCAACAGGTGCAAGAGAAGATCGCCTTGGAACGGCGATCTAGGAGAAGGGCCAAGAGGCCTGGGGCTGGGCGCTCCCTGCTCTATTGTGGAATAGTGGGCGCCAAGCGAGCCCAACCCCACGTCCAGTGTGCGCAGCGCCATCCTAAGGGTTACTTAGCACGAGGATCCGGGGCAGGATCAGGTCTTCTTTGCAACGGCTGCTATTATAGGAGAGATCGACCCAGTTGCTCCCTGGTACGAGGCTCTCTTCTAGATTCCTTCGACCGCAAGTCCCCGCTTTGCCCTGCGAGGAAGGGGCCTGAGAGCGCCTTCTGTGAGGAAGGAAGCCGGGAAACAGGTCCGGGTAGAACCTCCAGCCTACTCCCGGATCTTGGGCCGGTCTGACGATCGGGGGTCCCCTCGAGGGGATCTCTCAGGAGGCCTTAGTAGAGACGATCCTTCGGGCCTGTTAGAGGAAAGCCAGACCCTGTTTTCGCAAAGTGTGGGGAGCACAACAGCCCCCCCATCCCTTCTCTGCAAATCGCACTTTTTAAAAAAGTGTTGCGACTTTTCTTTTCTTTCTCTCTCTTCCTCTCTCTCCTTCATTTCCCTCTCTCAATCTCTCTTCCTCTCCCCCTTCCCTTCCTCCCTCCCTCTCTCTCTCCTTTTTTTTTTGCAAGACATCAGCAACTTGCAGGCCTTCCTCGGAGGGGCCGCGTTGTTTTTGCTTTTTCTTTTTTTTTTAATGTAGCAACAATGCTGTTTACACACTTCCTCCGCGAGGCGTGTGTGACCTGTTGCTCGTAAGAGGCGCTCCGAGGGGCCCGCGGGGAAGCTCTCTCGCCTCCTCCAAGGCCCGCCTCCCGCTTTCCCTCCTTCCACACACACACACACACACCAATCCTCCCCCTGCCCGCCGCCGCCGCCCCCCCCCCCCCGCCAACACGAGCCGAGCCGAGCCGAGCCGTCCCGGCTGGCGCGCGCGCGGGAAGCCCCGCCCCTTTTCATGCAAAACTCGCCGGGGAGACTTGTCCTCAGTGGAGGAGCCGGAGCGCGCTGATTGGCCGGGGCGGACGCATTTATTCCCTTGACAAGCCCCCCATCACATGGATGGGTTGTCTATTAACTTGTTCAAAAAAGTATCCGGAGTTGTCAAGGCAGGGAGAGAAAGAGAGAGAGAGAGAGAGAAAGAGAGAGAGGGAGTGGGAGACCAGGGAGAGGGAGAAGGTTTGGCGGGGGGTGGGGGGTACCACAACAAAGGCCAGCCAAAGAGGTACAGGGGAACAAGGATCCGGGCCGGTTCCTTAAGACTCCGAGCTCCGGCGAGTAGGCGGGGGGGGAAAGGTTGCAAGGAGAGGCGGCCGAAGGAGGGGAGGCGCCGGCCGGTTCTGGAAGAAGAAGTTTCTCCCTGCAGAGACGCTCCGATCCTGCCTCCTTTGTTATGAAGCGCCGCGAATAACCGTCCGAGGGCCGCCGTCGCCGATCTTCCTGCTGTTGCTGCCGCCGCCGCCGCCGCCGGTCAGTTGAAGTCGATCCCGGCGCCGGTCCCCTCGGCGGAGTTTGGTGCCGGGGGGGTGGGGAGCGCTCCCCTTCCGGAGAAGCGCAGCCCGGCGCGGGACACCTTTGCTCCTGACTGGCTCCCCAGCTTCCTTGGAGGCTCCTCGCCGCTGGCTGGCTGGCTTGGCTTGGCTGGGCGGCCGGCAGGCAGGCAGGGGGCTCCTGCTGTTACTGCTGCTGCCGCCGCCGTTTGGACACCGGCCGGGCGGGGGAAAGGGGAGGCAGCGGCCGTCGGACTTCTTCGCCCCTCGCGGGCCTTGCATGAGCTCCGGTCGCTTCTAAAAGCGCCCGTCCCGGGTTGCTGGCCGAGCTTCGCCGCTGCGCGCCCCTCTCCCCGCCGCAAGGCAAAAACACAAAAAACCGCTTGAATGTACAACATGATGGAAAGCGAGCTGAAGCCTCCCGCCCCCCAGGCGACTCCGGGGGGAGGCACGGGGGGGAACAGCAACGCCGGGGGGGCCAACAGCCAGAAGAACAGCCCCGACCGGGTCAAGAGACCCATGAACGCGTTCATGGTCTGGTCCCGAGGCCAACGGAGGAAGATGGCCCAGGAGAACCCCAAGATGCACAACTCGGAGATCAGCAAGCGCCTGGGGGCCGAATGGAAACTTTTATCCGAGGCGGAGAAGAGACCCTTCATCGACGAGGCCAAGCGGCTGCGCGCCTTGCACATGAAGGAACACCCGGATTATAAATACAGGCCCCGGCGGAAAACCAAGACTTTGATGAAGAAGGATAAGTACACGCTTCCCGGAGGGTTGCTGGCCCCGGGCTCCAACTCCATGGGCACGGGAGTCGGCGTGGGGGCTCCGCTGGGTGCGGCCGGCGTCAACCAGCGGATGGACAGCTACGCGCACATGAACGGCTGGACCAACGGCGGCTACGGCATGATGCAGGAGCAGCTCGGCTACCCGCAGCACCCGGGGCTCAATGCCCACAACGCGGCCGCCGCCGCCGCCGCCGCCGCCGCCCAGATGCAGCCCATGCACCGTTACGACGTCAGCGCCCTGCAGTACAACTCCATGGCCGGCTCGCAGACGTACATGAACGGCTCGCCCACCTACAGCGCCATGTCCTACACGCAGCAAGCCACCCCGGGCATGGGGCTGAGCTCCATGGGCTCGGGGGTCAAGACGGAGTCCAGCTCCAGCCCGCCCGTGGTCACGTCCTCTTCCCACTCCAGAGCCCCCTGCCAAGGCGGAGACCTCCGGGATATGATCAGCATGTACCTGCCCGGAGCCGACGTCGCGGAGCCGGCCGCCCCCAGCAGACTGCACATGTCGCAGCATTACCAGAACGCACCTGTGCCAGGAGCGGCGATAAACGGCACGCTGCCTCTGTCCCACATGTAAGACCCAGGGGGCGGCGCGGGAGGGGGGCTCTGCAGGAAGGAGAGCGAGAAAAAAACCCCCCAACCGAGCAAGACAAAACTTTTCTTAGCGATGTTGGACACTTCTTCCTCCCCCCCCCCTCACTCTTCTTCCTCTCCTCTTTTTCTGGGGGGGGGGCGGTGGCGGTGTGGGGGGGGGGACGGGTGGGCACTATTTTTGTACAGAGAATAACTAGCTAGGGGAAAGCAGAGGTCGCATACAAAATCAGAAAGGGAAAGGAAAACAAAACCACAACCTAATAATAATAATAATAATAATATTAATAACCCAACCAGGAACTTGTACAGGAACTTTTCCCCCTCTTGGAGAGGGATCAACTCCACTCCACTTGTTTTGACCCCCCCCCCCCCAAACAAACATTTCTCTTCTCTTCCCCCCCCCCCCCCCATCAGTTCCAGTGAAAACTGGAACTTTGCAAAAAGTTTTTTTTTTAAAATAAAAAAAAAGTTTTTAATCCATATTCTTTAGAACTAGTCTCCAGAAAGAGAGGTATTAAAGACGAGGGAAAGGCTAGGGAATGGGGATGGGAAATGTTTTAATATTTGCAAGCAACTTTTGTACAGTATTTATCAAAACAAACATGGCAATCGAAAAAGTTCATTGTTTATATTAAAAAGAGAGACGGGGGTGGGGCGGTTAAAAACCCCTGAGCATTTGCCAATTATTTTTAAAATACAACAAAGTCTGCTTTACCACGCTGTAGTGATTGCAAATGAATTCATAGTAGCAACACACACAACACACACAGAGAGAGACACACACAAGGAGGTGAATTTTACTTTAAAAGGAAGATTTGGGTATTTTAATTGTTTTAGCAAATTGTACAAACGGCAAAAAAAAATAGAATAAGTAATTGCATACCACTGAACTGTTTTGTTTTTGTTTTTAATGAAAAAAAGGGCAACAGTTTAGGGTGTACTAAAAAAATTTTTTTTACACATTGTTAAAAACCAACAAACCTTGTCTTGCAAGTCCACATACTTTGTTAATTTAAAATAGCCCCTTTTGCTTCCAAACTTTATCCTGTTTGGCTAAAAAGGGCAACAAAAGAGCAACCTAAAACTGTGTTTGAAATATTTTCTTATGGTTTGTAATATTTCTGTAAATTTATTGTGATGACATTTTAAGTTCTTTTATTCCCCCCCCCCCTTCTCATTTCCAGTAGTTGTACTTTAAAACTCGGCTGTGTATTATCTGAAATCAGTCTGGCAACAGTCCTTCGTATATTTATATATACATATGTGTGTAGGTATGAACACACACGAGAATATGTATATATATACCCATATATATATATATATATATATATATATATATATATATATATATATATATATATATATATATATATATATATATATATATATATATTTGAACTAATACCATCCTTTTAAACAGGTTCATATTCAACCTCAGTTTTTACACCATTATACACAGTTTGAGATAAATAAATTTTTGAAATATGGACACTGAAATTACATTTGAGTCTTTGATTTATTTTTTTTTACTATCAGGATGTAATTTATTCACTCATTTATTCATTTAGTTGTTGTTGTTTTTTAAAAATAAGCACGAATCCAATCCGGTCAATGTTTTATCATGCTGTGGGGTTTAAATTATTTTAGCATAGCATTAAAAAGCTGCAAAGTGAGGCCAATCCCCCGACAGCCTGATTTGCAAGGGTCATATCTTAAACGCTAGTGACTTTTTAATGCAAAGAAAAACAGCCTTTGAAATGCAATTGAAATGGCCCAGAACGCAATCAGCGTATGAAAGGATCATTCTTTTTTTCACCAAAGACAAATGCATTTAGCCGTGGCTTAGTTTCCCCCCCCCCCCCCCCGGGTCTGGCTTTTTTGCAGCCCTCGGAGAAGTGTTGCAATAAAACCCGTTGCGTTGTTAGTTATGGTGGTAATGAGAGAGGCGATGACGTTGTTGTTGCGGTGTGGAAAAGGAAGTTTGGCGGTGTTTGAGGCGGGGAAGGGAGACCACTTGTTGCGAAAGGGCCCCCAAAAACCTTCCCTCGGAAATGGGCTCCTGGCCCAGATCCCGAAAGAAGGAAACTTTTTTTTTTTTTTTTAACAAAGTGAAGAAAAGTGGCTGGTTCCCTTCGCTTCTTTCTAGATGTCTCCCCGTCGCGCCTTCCGGAAGCAGGATATGAAAAGGGCGAAGGGGGCTCGGGGCTGCGGGCTTATGCCTTGCCGGAGAGCGGGGTCCTGGCGTTGGGGCGGGGGCAGCAAGCAAGCGTCCCCCTTCCGGGCTAGTTGTAGATGTCGGCAGAAAGGCCAGCGGTGAGGCTGAAGAGGACGGTTCGGGGCCGATCAGGGTCCCTTAAGCTTTCATTTCTCTCTCTCTCTTTTTTTTTTACTCCTTTTCTTTTCAGAGCAAGGAATAAAACGGGTATTTTAGGTAGGTTGTGATTTGGGAGCCGTGGTGTGTGTGTGTGTGTGTGTGTGTGTGTGTGTTGCGGAGGGGAGGAAAGAGAGCGGCGTGTAAATGGAAACCACCCCTTCGAGGTAAAAAATCACCTACATAGCACTAAGGCTCTCGCTTTTCTCCAACGTCCCCTTTCGGCTCCTCGTAATTCGCCCTTCGCCCTTCTCCCTTCGCGAGCCTGTTGCAGAAAAAGCGGCAGGCGAATCTTTCCCCCTTCTAAAAATAAAATAAAATCCCCTGTTCAATAGAGAGCATCCGGCTGGCGAACGTAGATTTTGGATAACTTTATTTATTCATTCATTTATTTAGCCATGTATTGCTGCGCCTTCGGAGGTTTTTGTTTGGAAAGGGCTGTTAAGAGGGAAGGCGGCCTTGAGGTTTCTCTCTCTCTCTCTTTCTCTTTCCAGAGCTTTCCGGCGGGCAGCGGCGCACCTGCCGGGTAGCACCATCCACGCTCTGTAAAGGAAGGACTGAATTGGTGGTCGCCAAGCCCTGGTTGAGAAAGTCAACCCCAGATTTAAATCATCCGGGCTGCTTTCGGGGTTTGGGAGTGGGGAGAAATCTTTGGACTGGGTTGTTTGACCGTTCCCAGGTTCCTAAGTGCCTTAGGCGGGCGTTATCTTGTCTTGCGCGCCTCTATCCCAAGTGGGCTCAGAGGAGGGGAAAACCCCAGTAAAGTCACCGGCCTGTGGGGTTTTATTTCCGCCCGGTCGTGTCTTTCTTCAGAGCCCGACTATCAAGAGGACTAGACGGAGGCCTGGTTTAGGCCTCGGGTGAAAGTCCCAGGAGGCAGAACGATTAGCGTTGGATAGGGAACTAGGTTGGGAAAGTAGCCCCTTCCTCCCGCGCTTAAATCCTGAGTGGTGACCGTGGCTTGGGGGAATTTCCTAATTGTGAGTTGTGTCAGTCTGGAGTCGAGAAATGGCCTTTCTCCTTCCCTGTCTTCCTTCCTTCCTTCTTTCCTTCCTTCCTTCCATTCATCCATCCATCCTTCTTTCCTTCCTTCCACCCTTCCTTCCTTCCATCCTTCTTTCCTTCCTTCCACCCTTCCTTCCTTCCATCCTTCTTTCTTTCCTTCCATACATCCTTCCTTCTTTCTGTTTTCCTCCCTTCCATCCTTCCTTTCTTCCATCCTTCTTTCTTTTCTTCCATCCTTCTTTCCTTCCTTCCTTCCATCCATCCTTCCTTCCATCCTTCTTTCCTTCCTTCCATCCTTCTTTCCTTCCTTTCTTCTATCCTTCTTTCCTTTCATCCTTCCATCCCCCCTTCCTTGTGTTTTTATTTGAGGGCTGATCTGCCAGCTACTTCCATTGGGCCACCTAATTTGATTTGGAGCCGGCAAGCTGGAACCGTCTCGCTGTTTATAAATCCTCCCCCAACTATTAAAGTTCTCCGGGTAATCAATTTTTCAAAACTGGCCTGCGGGGCGGGGAGGGGGATCTAATCAGATCTGTCGACTAAAATATTCGGGCCCCAGTTTAAAAATCTTGTGTGGGGGATTCAGGAAATGCCTGCATAGGGCGGGACGGATGTTTTCTTGATTTCTTCCCGCCTTTCCGTGGGATTCAACCGGCCTGGAGATTCAACGCGTGGCTTTTTTTGTTTTAAAGTGTTTTCACTTCGCCTCTTTTTAAATGGATCTCGCAGCCGTTTGGGCCTCACGTTGTGCACAATAGCGTTTGTGTCTAGTTGCCGGCTTTCGCTTGTATCAGGCCTCTAGGAGGGAAGGGCCCGTTTATCTTCGCCGTTTAAGCGGCGTTTAAAACCGACAGCCGCCGGTATTCTGTTTTCTCCACCGCAGGCTGAAGTAAGGTCACAAACGTGCTGTTGGAAATTCTTATCGCCCCCTTCTCGCCTTGCCATCTTTCTTAAGGAAGGTCAGGAAATTGCATTTGTCATGGGGAGGAGGGAAGTCCCTTTTTCGCCTTTCGGAGTCTTCGGAAATGGGTTTTCCCAAGTGGGTTTTTCCCCCTCTCTGTGTCTCTCTCTCTCTCTCCCGCCATAACTGTTGACAATCGGACAAAGGAAGACTGTAGCCATTGTGCTTGTTAGCTACACGTGTGGGGGGGGGGGAATGAAAAGTGAGGGGGTGAATCCGGCTTAACTAAACTAACCCGCCCCCCCCCCCTTCAATAGTGCGCGGGTCAAAGAAATCTCGCCAATTGTAGTTCCTTGTAACAAAATATGCTGCTTGAAGTGGACGGCTCGTTTCGCTTCCAAATGAAACAGCGGGCTTGGGAAACCATGGCATCGTTCTTTTTTTAAAAATAATAATAATAACGATAATCACAACCAAGATAACAACGCACCACCCAGTGGTCCCCCCCCCCTCTCTTTCTCTGTGTATATTTAAGAACAAGCATTTGGAGTCCTCACTCTTGCAGGAATTACTCCGCTGGCCCACAGGAAAATAAGCTGTACAAGAAACGCTCTCCGTGCAAATCTTTGCGTTTCAGTGGACTTTTAGCAAATGCAAAACCAGCCGCTTCGAGATTTTCGGTACTGCGCACCTTCGTTTGGCTTTCCTCTTCTCTCCCCCTCCCCAACCCCCTCCCCGCTTCCTTTCCCGGGTCTTCTCGGCTTTCCTCCTCCCCCCTTTAGCGCCGTTCACGATTCTTTAACGGTAGACGGAACCGCTCGGATCCTGGCTGCGCGAAACTTTTCTTGCGTTGGTTCACTTGCGTTAGATGGTTGGCGATCCGAATATCTTAATATCTTCGGCCAAAAGACTCAGCCAGAAGGAAGACGAAGAGATCTTCTGTAATTTTATATATTTATATAAATATATATATATACATACATACACACACCCATGTGTGTGTGTGTGTGTGTGTGTGTATGTATGTATGTATGTATGTATGTATCTGCATACCACACACACACAACCTTATAAATATATTTAAGGTTGTGTGTGATTTTATATATTTATATAAATATATATACATACATACACACACCCATGTGTGCATGTGTGTATGTATGTATGTATGTATCTGCATACCACGCACACACAACCTTATAAATATATATAAGGTTGTGTGTGGTGTGCAAATACATACATACAGACAGACACACATGCACACATGGATATATGTGTGTGTGTAAACATTCATGCATGCATGCATTCATACATACATATGTGTGTATGTGTGTATATATTTGTATATGTGTATTTATATGCATGTATGTATATGTATATATCTGCATACCAGGCACACACAACCTTTCTACTCACCCACCCTCCCTCAGGATTTAAAGACGGAGTGTTAAAATATTTTGCTGACCTTCCGAGGTAGATCAACAGGATTTCTTGGCAAGCCGGAGGCTGGTATTACAGCCTGTCCCATGGGGGAATGGCTCGAATTAACCACTAAATGAATATTTGACAAGGGCTCGTTTGGGGGGGGGGTATTATTACTGCAAACGGGTCCCTATTGGACTTTGCAGGGGTCAAAGAGCAACGGTTCAATTAATTATTTAGACTGCTAGTAGATTTGGTTGTAATAGCTGTCCTTATTCCTCCGAGCGACACATTCTTGCGGTTGAGCGATCTCGGGAGAGAATCTCTTTCTCCCCTCCGCCTCCCCACACTCTCCGGAGGAGAACCCACCTGGCTGCCCGACAGGACAGCTTCAAAGCCGGGCGGGCTTCCTGCATCTCGTCGGCTTCCCCGGTGTGGCTTTTTTTTAAAAAAGTACTTCTACCTCTCGCCATTTCGGGGTAGAACGAGGAGGGGTCTTCGCGGAGGGAAAACGGGTGTTTTCTCCGGGAGACCGTCCGCCGCAGGGCTGCGGGCGTGAATCGGGAATTATCCGCGCCACGCTCGAACACGCAAGAGGAAAACCTGCAGCTTAGAGATGCCCTGTACAGCGGTGTAGAGAAATGGTGTATTTTACTAAAGGACGGCCCGGAAAACATGAAACGTGTCTCAGATTAGTTTAGCTTCCTAAGGTTCTTTTCGTTTTGTTGTTGTTGTTCCCCCAAGTCGTGAGGAGTGGAACACTCGCAGGAGGGATGCGAATGCGTGTCTATTTAAGAAACACATGCATTTATTGGGAGGGGGGGGCTCTCCCTAGATTGTCGTTGGATAGAGGTCTGTGTGTGAACCACATCAACTACGATACGCCCTAGTGAGTTTTATTTTCACCCACTTCTGCATGTCTTACTGCCTTACTGTCCTTAAACTTCACTCAATGAATGGATTCCAGGATTGGTTTTAGAATTTGGTTGGGGATCGAAGGGCGGGATCCTGGGCAGGTTCCTTTGGTAAGGACGTTTGAATACTTGCTGATAAGGGAGCAGGGATGCCAATCCCCCACCGCTGCAAACCTTACTTAAGAGGTTCGTTCCCACGACCATCTCTTAAAGGTTCGTTCACACGACCATCTTAGACCTTTATAAGAGGTCCAGAAAGAAAATCTAAAACAAAAAGCCAGCGGACGGTCTAAAGAAAGAGAAAGCTAGATATTTTTTGATAGCTTCTACAATCTCTTGCTTCTTCCAACGTTGTAGCTAATAGGAGCCTAGCACGAAACCCACCGTCGCTCACCCACCCACTCACCCCCTTCGAAAGAAGTTATATTAAGGCTAGATAAGGCGGCGACGATAAACGTGGAAACCCCTCAAAAGATCCGTGGTGAAAGAGAGAGCTGGCTGGTGGAAGAAATAACGTTTAGTCACGTTCACACCACTTTTCGGCCCTGCAGTCCCTGGAGAGCTGTTGGCGGCCTTGGAGTTTACAGGTTGCTCACGTGTAAAAGCGAAGCCGGGGACGAAACAAGCCACGCCATTTAATCTGCACCCGTCATTGAAGGTCGCGGTCAGAAGGAAACGAAACCACGCGCTGTGTTGGATCCCTACTAGTTTTATATGAGAGGGAGGGAGGGAGAGAGGGAGAGGGAGGGAGGGAGGGAGGGAGGGAGGGAGAGAGGGAGAGAGAGAGAGAGAGAGAGAGAGAACGCGCGGCCCAGCAACGCATACCCACACACGCAGACCCAATTTTCTCAGGAAAATCGGAAAACTGCGTTTGTCTGGAGGATTTTATTTCATATTACCTTCCCTCCTTCCCCCCCAGAAGGAGAATATCTGCAAGCTTTGAGCGATCTCCTTATTTTCGTGTTTTTCTGTTTTTAAATCGGCCTTCCGTCCCCGCCACCTTTAAAGAAATGTTGGGGGGGGGGGGAAACGCGTGTCTTCCTCTGAGGGGTTCGGGTTAGTTCGGAAGGGGAGTCATTCGAACCTATCACCCTTGGCAACTAAGGAAGAAGCGCGTTCCTTGTGTTTCCTTCTGATACATTTTACTTACAGCTGTGCGTGCCCCCCCCCCAATGGATTCCCCCTCCCTCCACCCGCAATCCAAGGAAGAAAGTTGGCCAACAGGTGGGGACGGTGGTTGGGTTCCCATTCGGGCGCTTAGAAGTTTGAAAGGACATCGATATTTTTCTTGTAGTTGATATTTACTTAAAAACTTTAAACAAGACTTTCCAAAGGATACCCAAAGATGCTTTTTCCAAAAGGCAGCTGGACCAAAACTTTTTTGAGGGTTGGAGGGAAAACACCTTTGGGATAACCCTGACCTGGATGGTTGAGAATCTCCATAGACATTTTTCCATAGTAGAGTTTTTGACAGTTGTCGCAAGGACCTCAAACATTTTGCGTGTCTTTAGGAGACCAAAGACGATTCTTTCTCGATTCCTGGGAAGGGAAAAGGCTTCAAATCGATCCCAGTTAAATCTCTCTTCCTCTCTCCCCTGCCCAATTTTTTTTTAAACGGACCTGGACTATTTCTTCTTAGCCAAAAGCACAGCTGCGTACTGCTGGACATTATCAGATACAGAAATAAAAAGAAGTCGGTACGAGAGATAGTAGCGATGTTTTTTTTAGCGTTAGGCAAAGTTGAGGGCATGTTAGGAAGGAACTGTCAGAGTAAGGAGAAGGGCTAGCTTCTCTCTTTAAAAGCTTAGCCCGGATTCTCCATCTCAGGAGAAGTTTCCAACGTTTTAAGCTCTTTCTCTGCATTCTCCCCAGTTAATTTGCTGTGTGGATTTCCCCCACCCTATTTAATTATGACAAGCCCACCCACTTTTGGTAGCAATTCCTATACTTCTTTTCTAAAAATAACCGTCGACTTAAAACAAGGCTCCCCCAGTTAATCTTGCAGCGTTCGTTCAGCGGCGATGGCGCAGGCCTTCTCTCTCTTTCCGTCGAGGGGGGGAAAAAAAACTCACGTGTGAAGGCGGCCTTTTATAGTCAAACCTTGGGACCTCTCTATGCGGCCCGTTGCTAAAGGCAAAAGAGCACGTCGGGTACTTCAAACCCCCTACCATTACCCCGGAGGGATTTTCGTTGTAACAGAAACAGCCTCTGCGGAGGGGAATGACGTGTGTAGCCTTTGCAACAGGCGGTGTGTGGCTACAACTGCTTTTTTATGGTGTATTTAACATATATTTATAAGGTATTTGCGAATGCAAGATGGGCCCATTAAAAGAAGTGAGAATTTTGCCACTGCCTTCAAGTGACATGTTAATATAAGCAATCCATTAATAACAACCCACACCCCATTAGGGAGAATGGATGTAGTTAGCAGGCTGCCTCTCTTCTCCGCTTCCCCGAAAGAGGCTTTGCTTACCCGACGTCCTTAAACCAGGTAAGTTGAAAGACCGGGCGGCTACTTGTATGCTACATGTGTGGTTAGTTTTTTTTAAACACCGATTAGTTTGAGTGCGCGACTGTGTGTATGTTGGGGTAGGGGGAGCTTAGTGTCACGTCGAACCTAACCCTTCTGGCTGTGCAAATCCAAGGAATGTGTGTAACATATGAATTCGATCATTGAATTAAGCACACCGAGTGGAATCCAGCATTTACAGAATACCTGTAGCTACCATCCGGATGGGCTGCTTCGTTGAAGTCACGTGTAGACCAGGGTTTATGCGAGAGCACAGACAGGCGCTGACTCAGCTAAGGCCAGATTCTCAACTCAGGTTTAAACATTGGTTTGGCGCCGGGAGGAAAAATACCCACGTGAACAAGTTTCTGGTTTCAGTGGGAGTTAGGGTTTTTTTGGGGGGGGGAGGGTCTGGAGAGGCTGAGTTCTGGAAAGGTCCAGCTTCAATGTTCCAAAATGAAGGATCCATAATTTTAGAGCGCTTCCCTCGAGCAGGACGGTAGATTCCCAATCAAAGTTGTGAAGGGAGGGGGAAAGTTTGATCTCACAGCTTTCTAGGTGAGCTAAGAGGGATGGCCCGGATGGCTTTGAACAAGTAGAAGCCACTTTGTTCTGGGAAGATCTCTCTGTGGTTGTTGAGATTACTCAGTCCTTTTTTTTTCCCCTTATTTTTTTTGAGTGCCTCTTTTGGCGATACAAGCCCAGGAAGGGAGTTTGCACGCATGGAGAAATTCGAGGTGGAGAACGAACAGGAAGAGATTTGCTTGGAAGGCTAAGCCAGGGCTGGTCAAGGGAGTCACTCAGTTGGGCAAAAGCCTTGAGTTTCTGCCGAATCTCTTTTCTCTTGACCACACCACCAAAGGGCACCGCCAACTGCCAAAGAAATAACCCAGTTCTCCGGTTCCCTTATATATGTTACACTTCCTTGCTAGCTGTCCCATTGGTTTTGATCGAGAACTATGGCCCTCTTTGGCGGAGGCATTTAGCGCTGTGAGACTAAGATCTAGAAGAGGGACAACCGACTTTGACCCTCAATTGGAGGTGGGGGGAGAAACTAGATCAGCCAACACCCCCAGACTTTGCTTCCCAAGCCCACCCTTCAACATTTGCTTCTCATGCAGCTTTCCCCAAAACTCGCCTTCTTCCAAATTTTGAACGGAGCTCTCCAGCCCATCTGGAGCACAGGATGAAAACGGATGACCTAGCTCGCTTGACCTGCATTTTGGGATTCTCTAAACCCGAGTTAAACCTGAATTCAATCCGAGACCAAGCTCAGGCTGCCAGGTGGGATCTAGTTTCCCCCTCGAGGGAGGTAGGGAGGCAGGCCTGCCACCTTCGTAATAACGTTTTCCTGAGGGGTGGTTGAATAAATGCTGGCAATATAAGATACGAATTATCTATGACCTCTTCCTTATTTCCACTGGAGGCAAGGCTTCAGATGGGATTTTTCCAGGGATGAAATTCAGCAGGTTCTGGAGAACCGGTAGCGGAAATTTTGAGTAGTTCTGAGAGCCGGCAAATACTACCTCTGGCTGGCCACAGAGTGGGGAGGGAATGGAGATTTTGCAGTATTCGTCTCCTAGGGGAAGGAAGGGGGATTTTGCAGTATCCTTCCCCTGGAGTAGGGTGGAAATGGAGATTTTGCAGGATCCTTCCCCTGCCACGCCCACCAAGCCACGCCCACAGAACCGGTAGTAAAATTACATTTCACCACTGTTCCCTGCTAGGACTTGGAGAAGCGATCATTTGCGGGGGTGGGTGGGTGGGTGCTAAACTCTCAAAGAGTTCTTTTGCCTTTCCCTAACCTAGTGCCATCCTATCCTGGTCGCAATCCTACAAAGACCTGAAGGCAAAGCCCATTCTCCCCCACCATGAAAGGCACGCAACTCTCCCTCTTCAATATAAATCACAGCTGGGCCCTTTTGTATGTGATTTCCCGGGTCCTTCCCCTCCCCATCTTCCAAGGGGACCAGAGACCAATGCGTGGCATTCTTCCTGCAAAACACACTCCTGGAAGAGGGGAGGAGGGGATAGAGGAGCACATCCTCCTCCCTAAGTCCTTTTTTGGGGGGGAGGGGGGAGGACACTTGATTAGGAAAGAGCTCGAGATGGTTCCTCTTCTAAGGCTTCATCCCTCTCTCCTACCCCCCCACCCTCCAAGACCTAAAGCTCTTACAAATTGCAAAATAAAAAATAAAAAAAAATCTGTAGGGCAGCCAGCAGTAATGAATGCATGAAAACAAGCAGCAAATTCCTGCGAAGGGCCTTATCAATCTTCGCCATACTTGACTGCAGCCCCTTCTTCTATGCTAATGCCGCCTGACGTCATTGCTGCTCTATTTTTTAAAAAAATGGCAAAATTAGAGGGAGGGGGGGCGCGCCTTGCTTCTCCTTTTTCTTTAAAAAAAATAAATCTTTTTTTTTTTTTGCAAAAGGTCCAAGCAAATCTTGACATCTGAGTAGGCGAGATTAGCACTGAAAGATAAATCTGCAAATAGACATCAAGGCATAATACGCGATAGAGCGCAATTGTAGCCGCGTCTGTTTTATTATTATTATTCCCCCCCCCCTCCACCTTGCCATGTTTCGATTGGAAAACGACGGTGTTTCAAATGGTTCCAAATCTGAGGGTTTGTATCCTGGCCCCCACTGCAGTCAATATCTTACCCATCTTAACTAGGGGGATTTCGATCCTCCTGGAAATCTGGCCTTGAAAAGCGACTTTAATTAAGGCAGATCTTTTTTCGGGGGGTGAATTTGGAATTTAACCCTTTGCTTGGGGAGCTGCCCTTAAAAAAATAAATAAAAGGGCAGGGCAGAAACTGTTACCAGTGTGTGATTCATTCTAGAAACGACAGCTTAGAAACTTTCTGATTCAATCGGTCTCTGGAAAAACCGAGCTTCTCTTTCGGGTTTATTTAAAGAGCTGAGCCGGTAAAAAAAAAGAAAAAAGAGCCGAGTCAGTCCTCCCCATCCGCCGCGAGCTTTTAAATTGAAGTTATGGTTTCCTAAGGAAGGAAAGAAGGAAGGAAGGAAGGAAGGAGGGAGGGAGGGAGGGAAGAAAGAAAGAAAGAAAGAAAGACGTGGAAAGGATGGGTAGACAATGAGAAGGAATGAAGATGGGTGAAGAGGAAGGAAGGAAGGAAGGAAGGAAGGAAAGAAGGAAGGAAGAAAAAAGAAGTGGAAAGGAAGGGTAGGCAGTGGGAAGGAATGAAGATGGGTGAAGAGAAAGGAAGGAAGGAAAGGAAAGGAAAGGAAAAGAAAGAGTTTATTTGCAGTGCTTTGACTTCCAGTTAAAGATCAAACCGACCATTGTTAGCCTTTCTGTATTCCTGGCCAGTTAAGTCCCCTGCGAGGCGATTTCACCTTAAAACAAGAGTTTGTTTTGGTTTGGTCATAAATGGTAGTGGTACAGGACTGCATCTTCCCGAAATAACGAATAAAGTGAGGAAGTGCGTTGCTGAACACGTTGGACTATTCACACTAATCGGGAGGCTTTTGACTTTGTCCCGCGTTTCAACTTTTTAAAGAGAAATGGGAGAAAAGTTTCCTCTCCAGTCGTCACCCTTGCAAATAACTTTTTTTTTTTTGAAAACGCACCTTAGGGACAACCGTGACCTGTTGGACTGAGCATCTCCACGCTCATAGAATCTCCGAAGACAATTTGAGATGCAGAAGAGGTCAGAAGGGAACGCTGGCGGCATTCCCACGCTACTTAAAAAAAAAATCCCGTTATTGATTTAGTTTATTGTCTAGATGAGGCTATTCATTCAATCGTTACGTAACGAAACGAGTTGGGTTTGGCCAACCTAACTGAACAACGGGTAAAACAAACCCACATTCGCCCACCCAGCCTGATCTGGTTTCAATGAAGATGCTGAATGATAAATGCTTCATTTTCCTGTTTTTCCCTTTCTTTCTTTCTTTCTTTCTTTCTTTCTTTCTTTCTTTCTTTCTTTCTTTCTTTCTTTCTTTCCTTCTTTCTGACTTTCTTTCTTTCTCTCTTTCCCTTCTTTTTTCTTTCCTTCTTTCTTTTCTTTCTTTCCCTTCTTCCTTTTCTTTCTTTCCCTTCTTTCTTTTCTTCTTTCTTTTATTTTTCTTCTTTCCCTTCTTTTATTTATTTCCCTTCTTTCTTTTCTTTCTTTCCTTTCTTTCTTTCCTTTCCTTTCTTTCCTTTCTTTCCTTTCCTTTCTTTCCTTTCTTTCTTTCCATTATTTCTTTCCTTCTTTCCTTTCTTTCTTTCTTTCCTTTCTTTTTTCTTTCCCTTCTTTCTTTTTTCTTTCTTTCCCTTCTTTCTTTCCTTTCTTTTCTTCTTTCTTTCGTTTCTTTACTTTCTTTCCTTTTTTCTTCCTTTCTTCGTTTCTTCTTTATCTTCTTTCTTTTCTTTCTTTCCCTTTCTCTTCTTTCTTTACTTTCCTTTCTTTTTTGTTTCTTTCTTTCTTTACTTCTTTTTTTCCCTTCTTTCTTTCTTTTTTTCTTTCCTTCCCTCCTCCCCTCTCCTGTAAGCAGACTCTCTTATTCCTTAAGCAAACCCCAAACCAAACCTTATATAAGCAAACTGCCATCTTAATTTTCAGACCAATGAACTTTCTCCAGAGAGCCCGCTAATTGCGTTTCTAATTCCGCCCCCCCCCTCTGCCCTTCCCCAAAATTATGGCTACTTTACCATGTCTAGGGAGAACACGGAAGATATTTTTAAAAATCATTACCCCCACTGAATAAAGATAATTCTCTCCATCCAACACACAACCCCCCCCCCGTCTGCCCCACCCTCCCTTTCCCCCCTTAGTGGAGAAGAATTATTAGAAGCGGACGCTTTGCTTAGTTGAATCCTCCAGTGAGTAAGCACTTCACACAACTTTTACGGAGCGATTTGGGGCCGGGAGGGGAACGAGAAGGCGGCGGCGAGGGGGGCCCGGAGTGATGGAGAGCCCAGACTCAATGTGCGTGTTGGTTTGAAACGCGGGGAGAAAAGTAATGAATCGAGCGCTGTCAAAAACGTCTTTCCTGCTGACGGGGTGAATGGCTGGAGCTGCCCGAGTCAGTGCAGGTGCAGCAAAGCTCCGGCGGGCGGGAGGGCGGGCTAGGAACGGAGGGAGGGAGGGAGGGAGGGAGAGAGAGAGAGAGATAAGTTCCTTTCAAAAGAAACCGCCCATCTGGACGATGGTGAATTTCCAGCTGACCTGCTAGTATGCAGAATACGGAACAAGAGTTAGAAGGGACCTTGGAGGTCGTCTAGTCCAACCCACTGTTCGAGCAGGAGACCTTAGACGATCCCGGTCAAATGAATCTCCAATCTCTTTTTTAAAAAAACCTTCCCGTGACGGAGCACCCACAACTTCTAGAGGCGAGCCGTCCCGCGGATTCATTGTTCTCACGATCAGGAAATTTGTCCTTAAGTTCTAGATTGGATCTCCCCTTAATGATCTCCCCACCCGTTAGTTCTTTGCCCTGCTTTAGAAGAATGTCGACACTTCAAGTAGCACAGCCGGCGGTTCAGGGCCTGGGCCTTCCTTCAGAATTTGCCAAAGGCTTTTAGGTTCCGGCTTGCCCACACCTGGATTGGCATACGATTGTAGCAGAAAGTGAAGGGTTCTGGGCCTCTTTGTTGCCCCCTAAGTGGAGCTCTGGAAATTTGCTGCTTAGAGTATGAATGTGAACTACCGTAGGTCGGTGGACGTGTGTGTGTGTGTGTGTGTGTGTGTGTGTGTGTGCACACCTATGAGGAAGGGGTGGGGGGATGGAGGGGATCTGGGGAGTTGTATTCAAATTCATTAATCAAACTTCACTTTAATATCAATAAATATAAATATCACCATATTTGGATTTAACTGTGTACAATATTCTATCTATCTATATCAATCATCTATCAATCTATCTACCTACCTACTGTTATCTCTCTCTGTGTGTCTCTCTCTGTGTCTTTCTCTGTCTCTGTCTCTGTCTGTGTGTGTGTGTGTGTGTGTGTGTGTACGTGCATGTCCATATCCATAATGTCTGTCTCTGTCTATCTGTCTCTCATATCTATATCTATATATCTATATATCCATATCCATATCCATATCTATATCTATACCTATATCTATACCTATACATATATCCATATCCATATCTATATAATAAGAAAATCTATCTACCTACCTACCTATCTACCTATCTATCATTTATCTATAACATTTATTTTTCATCCATCCATCTATTACATTCATACAGCCACTCACCTCACAAGAAGTAATTCTAGGCGGTATTCAGCCAAAAGTATACAACAATAACTATGTCAAATAGTCATATTTCAAAACTCAAAACACACACACACAGAGTATATATATATAATACCCACCCAGAGAGAGATACCTATAGGCACATATACAGTGGTGGTGATAGCATGTAACAGTGCCAAGTGACAGCAATATCAGAGAGAAGGAGGGTGAGAAGCTGGAGAAGTCCCAGGACAGAGAAGTCCCTGAAGGACAAAGAGGAGGGGATGTGGAAAGTAAAGGCCAAAGGGATCACCTGGGAGCCTCCAACAGGAACCACCTCAGAGCTCTCTGTGGTGCTGGGAACACCGAATCCTCAAACTTCCCGGAGTACAATTGAGAGTATAGATATAATCCAAACCTGAATATTATGTTCTCCTTCACTCAACCACGGTGGCAAAGTTTATTTAAGAAAGATAATCTCACCCAACTGGCACACCTACAACCAGGTGCCTTGCTGATGGTTGGGCCTTTGACTGAATCAAGCTCAATATCTGAGTTCCCACACCTATTTGGCATGAAGGTAGTTTTTAACACCTATACATACAGGTGTTGTCGCCTTTCTTCCTAAGGCTCAGGCACATTTTCACCATCCTCCTCATCCTGACCTGGTGAGGCAGGCAAATAAATGGCCAGCTCAAACCTGAACCTTCAGTTTCAGGTTTTAATTCTTCAAGGAGTTTTTCTTACAATTTTTAAAGTTGTAAAATACATGTCTCCGGGATCTGTGGGTCACTATCTTCGGGTTTTAACCTTTGCTGATGTTCCTTTTCTTGCCTATTCATGGCTTATGAAGTTTTTAGCTAAAAAAAAAACATCACTTTTTAAGGCACAAAACAAAGACACTAATAAATAGGCAGATGTACATTTTTGTACTTTGGTCAATCAAGACTTGGAATATTTAGAATAAAGTCCATTACATCAATAATATCAACAACCTCTACTCTTCCTAAAACTGCCAGCCTGGAAGGAAATACCAAAAGAATTCTTTTTGGGGTACAATTCCACTGAACACAACCAAATTCACTCCATAGGTGTGAGAAGCTTGGGATACCCTGGCCCCAATCTTGCCCCAATGACAGATGTTACTGAGCACCTAAAAATGTATGTATATATATTTATGCTGATAAATAAATAAAGGGAGACTAGTATAGATCTATTTCAAGCTATTTAGCTCTCATCAGCTAGCCATACCCTATGTTGGGAATCGAACCTGTGCTCTATTGCCTCTCAGGCAGATGTGTTAACCATTGAGCTACAAGGCTCGACTCCTTATCAGCCAGCCAGGGTGAGAGGTATATATTTAAAGTCACAACCCCTGGTATGCCCAAATATGGGAGGAAGGTCACACTTCCACTCTCTGTCTTCGGCTATATATATATGTAGGAGAGAGGGAGGGAGCTTATATGGATATATAGGAGAGAGGGGAGGAGGGAGGGAGGGGGAGAGATATATATTATTTGGATATATATATAGGAGAGAGAGGGGAGGGAAGGAGAGATTATTTGGATATATATAGGAGAGAGGGAGGGAGGGAGATTATTTGGAGATATATATATATATATATATATATATATATATATATATATGTATGTATGTATGTATGTATGTATGTATGTATGTATGTAGGTAGGTAGGTAGGTAGGTAGGTAGGTAGGTAGGTAGGTAGGTAGGTAGGTAGGTAGGTAGGCAGGCAGGCAGGCAGGCAGGCAGGCAGGCAGGCAGGCAGGCAGGCAGGCAGGCAGGCAGGTATAGATATAGATGATATAGATATAGATATAGATATAGATATAGATATAGATATAGATATAGATATAGATATAGATGAAGATATAGATGAAGATATAGATATAGATATAGATGAAGATATAGATGAAGATATAGATGAAGATATAGATGAAGATATAGATATAGATATAGATATAGATATAGATATAGATATAGATATAGATATAGATATAGATATAGATATAGATATAGATGAAGATATAGATATAGATATAGATATAGATATAGATATAGATGAAGATATAGATGAAGATATAGATATAGATATAGATATAGATATAGATATAGATATAGATATAGATATAGATATAGATATAGATATAGATATAGATATAGATATAGATATAGATATAGATATAGATAGATGAAGATAGATAGATAGATAGATAGATAGATAGATAGATAGATAGATAGATAGATAGATAGATAGATGATAGATAGATAGAGGGGGGAGGGAGAGGGAGGGAGAGAGGTAATGAGGGAGTGATATTTCGATATATAAGAAACAGAGGGCGAGAGGGAGAGGGAGAGAAGGAAGGAGAGGGGGCAATGAGGGAGAGGAGGGAAGAGAGACTATTTGGATACATATAGGAAAGCGAGGGAGAGGAAGGGAAGGAGAGAGGGGAATGAGGGAGGGGAGGGAGAGAGATTATTTGGATAAATGTAGGAAAGAGAGAAAGAGAAGGAGGGAGGGGAGAGGGGGGGGAGGCCTCTCTAGTTGGCTTACCTATTTGTGGATTAGTGTGTTTTGTAAACTCAGTCCTCCTGATGTAAAAAAACCCAAAATAAGTAGGTTTGTATTGTGGGCGGCCAGCTGCTTAGAGTTTTTTAGGTAACATCACTAGCAACCCAGGGTTTCCTCAGCAGGTAGTATGGAAGTGAACCATACCGACCAACTAAAGCTTTGATCCATTCAAAGAAAAAAGTGCCTGTTCTCTTCAAAACCACCTTCTGATTTTCCATCTTCTGTGACCTGAATTCTGACATCCAACTCTGCTTGGGGAGGTCACTGCGGTGTTCTTGGCAAGTCATTTCCTCCCCACCCCACCCCAGAAGTTGTTTGCCATTGCCTCCTCCCTAGGGTTGAGAGAAAGGGACTGGGCCAAGGTCACCCAGCTAGTTTTGGACCGAAGGTAGGACTAGAACGCCCACCACCCAGTTGCTAGTTGGATGTTTTAACCACTGCACCGAACAGGCTCTTTTTAGCCATAACTCTACTTCACCGTCAATTTTTTTATTCATTCGATTTATAGAGCCACCCATCTCACTTGTATATGAGTCTAGGGCAGGGGTGAAATCCAGCAGGTTCTGACAGGTTCTGGAGAACCGGTAGCAGAAATTTTGAATAGTTCAGAGAACTGGCAAATGCCACCTCTGGCTGGCCCCAGAGTCTGGTGGGAATGGAGATTTTGCAGTATCCTTCCCCTGCCACGCCCACCAAGTTACGCCCACCGAGCCACACCACGCCCACCAAGCCACGCCCACAGAACCTGTAGTAAAAAAAGAAATGAATTTCACCCCTGATCTAGGGGGCTTACAATCAAATTTATAGAATCCACCAATTTGTAATATGAAACAATTGCAATGTAAAAATTAAAACACAGCAACCTATCACCCACACAACCAGGACACACGCCAGGTTCAGCCACAACCCCCCATTTTTAAAGCCTTCTGGTAACAAGTAGTCCTTGACTTACAACAGTCCCTTTAATGACCGTTCAAAGTTACAACGGACTGGGGGGAAAGGGTGACATGACTGCTTTTCCACAGTTAAAACCTTTGTGACTTCCCCGTGATCCTGTGAACAAAATTCAGATGCTTGGCAATGGCTTCACAATTATGCCCCTTGATGTGTCCTGAGATCACGTGATGGATCCCCCTTTAACAAGCACCGTCAATGGAGAAGCCCAATTCACTTAACAACTCGGCTTTCAAATTTACCTGGCAGCATGGTTCACTTAACAACAGTGGCAAGAAAGAAAGCTCATAAAACAGGAAAAACTCACATCACATATCTCACTTAACAACAGAAATGTTGGTCTCACTTCTGGTCATAGGTCAAGGACTATCTACAGGAGGCCTTGAATAGCTTGCCGAACCAGCCTACCTGATGCCCACCCTCCAGGAGTAAAATTCAGCAGGTTCTGGAGAACTGGTAGCAGAAATTTTGACTAGTTTGGAGAACCAAACCAAAAATACCACTTCTGGCTGGCCCTGCCCTCATCTATTCTCTGCCTCCTGGGAGGAAATGGGGATTTTGTAGTCTCCTCCTCCTGGAATGGGGAGGGAATGGAGATTTTGTAATATCCTTCCCCCAGGAGAGGGGAAGGAATGGGGATTTTACAACCAAGATGATTAGGGGACCGGAGGGTAAAACATACCTATGGCTATTTTGTGAAGAGAAGGACCAGGGGAGACATGACAGAAGTGTTCCAATATTTGAGGGGCTGCCACAGAGAGGGTCAAGCTATTTTTCAAAGTACCCAAAGGCCAAACAAGGAATAATGGATGGAAACTGAACAAGGAGAAATTCAACCTAGAAATAAGGAGGAACTTTCTGTCAGTGAGAACAACCAATGGAACAGAAGTTGCCTTCAGAAGTTGTGGGAGCTTCATCACTGGAGACTTTCAAGAAGAGACTGGACTGCCTGTCTGTCAGAAATGCTGTAGGCAAGGTCTCCTCCTTGGGCGGGGGAGGGGGTGTTTTGGGACTATATGAGTTACAAGTTCCAACTCCATTAATCTAAGCTCTGGTTCAACGTGTCCTGTGAATCTAGCCAGATTCTGGGTCAGCGCCTGAGTTCTCATCACCCACTCCCTTACCCAAGTTATATAACATTCATCAGAGGGGCTTGAGAGCGCACAGATGGCTAAGTCAGGCTCTGCAGAGTGGGATGGGCGGCATATAAATGTAATTAATAAATAACCCGAATCCAATAGCGAGTCCACCCCAGAGGAAATGATTCAAGGCTCCTTCTACAGCTGCCGGTTTTTAAAATTGACCCGGGTTAGAGGTGTCATGTGAACGCAACCCCTCTCGAGAACGCGTCCAGGTCATGGGATTGGTTTCTATAGATCCGGCTTCATTTGGACGGCGGGAATACTTGGGGAGAGGGAAAAAACGCGAGGCGTTTGTCCTCTGCGCAGGCGAATGGGACTTTTTCAGAACCTTCAGGACTGCTTTTCACTCCCTCCTCGCGGGAGAGAGAAGGAGCCGGAGAGGGAGAGAGAGAAAGAAGGAAGGATAGAAGGAAAGAAAGAAAGAAAGGAACAAAAGAAGAGAAGGAAGGAAAAAAGGAAAGAAAGAAGGAAGAAAAGAAGGGAAGGAAAGAAGGGAAATAAATAAATAAGGGAAAGGAAGGAAGGAAAGAAAGAAGAGAAGAAAGAAAAGAGGGAAAGGAGGGAAGAAAAGAAGGAAAAAGAAAGAAAGGATGGAGGGAAAGAACTAAGGAAATAAATAAATAAGGGAAAGGAAGGAAGAAAAGAAAGAAGGGAAAGAAAGAAAAAAGGGAAAGGAAGGAAAGAAAGAAGGAAGGAAAGAAGGAAGAAAAGAAAGAAGGGAAAGGAAGGAAAGAAGGAAAGAAAGAAAAGAAAGAAAGAAGAGAAAGGAAGGAAGGAAAAAAGGAAGGAAGGAAAGAGGGGAACGAAAGAAAGAAAGAAAGTAGGGAAAGGAAGGAAGAGGGGAAAGGAAGGAGGAAGGAAGGAAGGACACAACGTGGTGTGGTTCATTTCTCAGCCGCCCCCCTCTCCCCGAGAGCAGAGGCGGGTGCTTGGACAGAGTTGGAGGAAAACTGACCCGCCTTGTTGAGGGGGGGGGACGATGACCGCGTAATCGGAAAAGAGGGTGGGGGGAAATTTGGGACAGACAAAAAGCCTTCGAGGCTGCGGTGGCCGGCAACGGCGCTTCCTTCGGACGGAGCGGGCGCACAGCCGGGGAAGAGCAGCAGTAGCAGCAGGGAACTTCGCCGGCCGAGTTCGGGCTCACAGGAGGGCGGTTGAATATGTATCTTGGGTCCTTTTTTTCAGGAAAAAGCAAAATAGCTATAGCCCCCGGCTCCCGGGGGGGGGGGTGTCTCGAGGGTAGCTCCTTCGCTTGGAAGAGTGTCGCACCCGCGTAGAGGCTGGAGAGGGTGGTCTTTATAACGACTTCCCCTCCTCCTCCTCCTCCTCCTCCTCCTCCTCCTCCTCCTCCTCTCCCCCCCTTTTGGGTCTGCTTGGCCTTTCACCCACTCAACGCCGCCCCGTCCCCTCCCCGGCAAATTTCTGCGCCGCCGAAGTAGCCCGCATAGCTTTTTAACTTCCTTCCCTTTTACAACCGTTTTTCTGACGGGTGAGCACAATTAACCCGTGGAACAGCTTGCCACCAGAAGTGGTGGGTGCTCCATCCCTGGAGGTTTTTAAGAAGAGACTGGGCTAGCCACTCATCTTGGATTGTTTAGGGCCCCCTGCTTGAACAGGGGGTTGGACTAGAAGACCTCCAAGGTCCCTTCCAGCTCTAGCCTGAGTGATCGATTGATTGATTGACACCATGGAAAAAAGCTTCAGTCCCCGCGTTAAACCGAGCCCTAGTAAATCTCAGGGCTTCCCTTTCGGCCGTTCGAAGGAGCCGCTTTCAGCGAATCGAAGAACCACATTAATGCGTGCAATTCGGCTTAACTGGATTAGGGACTCCGTTCCTTTGCATCAGTCTAAGCTCGGACTTGGGGAGGGGGGGAGGAATACGATAGGACGAAGCGGGGAGGGGAAAAGACACTCTCACCCCCACCCCCACCCACCCCGACCAGAAAAGGAAAAGAGCCGCACACGTGGGAAAGAGCCGCACACGGGGATTTCTGCCGGAAACCGCCTTTTCTGCGTGAAAAAGGGTCCCCGGGGTGGGGAGAACTTGAGCCACCTCTTCGAGTCAGCGCAGCACCTCCCCCTTCCTCTCCTGCCCCCTCCCCGTCCTCCTTGATAGCCTTTGTGCCCCATCGACGTATATGACATCCATAATTAATCCTTCTTATTAACGCCGGGGCTTGCCGTCCCCACGAGGCTCCGCCAGCCTATTTAGATCGCCTCGGCTGGCTGCACAAATTTAAGTGGGAAACGAGTTATAAACCTAATAACCGCTTTAAAGCAAAAAAAATAAATTATTATTATTATTTGATTATGGCGGAGGACATTAAAACTAAGGTGAGGATGCGGCTGTTAGAGGGTGGGCTCTCCCGCCACGGGATGGAGTGAAGCCCCTCCCCCCAGTAGCTGAGCCTCGCGCGCACATCTACCCGGAAAAAGGAGGATATGTGGATGCGCCTACAAGGGACAGAATAAGAACAGGGGCGGGGGCAGGACGTTGGTTCCCCTTCCCCCTCGCCTCCCCGTCGGAAGATTAATTAAAACCTTTAAAACGTTTTCCAAACGGATCTTGGGAATCAGATTTGGCCGGGGTTGGAATTAATTGAAAGCAATCGTTGTTGTCCGGCTTTCCATCCATCCAGCCTCCTCCCTTCGATTCCTTCTCTTTTGCGTGTTTCGGTATCCTTTTTTTGAAGTTCACACTCCCACCCCTTCGTCCCCATTGGGAGTTTCTGAGGATCTGTTCTTCTTTCCCAAGCAAAAGTTTTCAAAACGTCGAAGGGGAGGGAAAGGGAGGGGGCGGGGTGACTGCAACAGGAAAAGCCGTCGATCCCCTTAACTCACTTAACAAAAGTAATCACTACTACAATAACACCCAAACGCAACACAAGTGTATTGTTGGATTATTAACGATGGTCAATATGTTCCTTACATTACTTTATTCATGCACAGGGCACTTTTGAATAACCTCAACGCCTTTATTGATTTGGTCCCGATCCAAGGCCCTTTTTCTTAGAGGGAAGAACAAGGCGGAGGGGTACTTCAGAAAGTTGGCTTATTCTGCCGTCCTTCTCCAGCAGCCATCCCATCCGTCCGGAACCAAAGACAAGGACTCCCGCCCTCCTAACCCCCCCTCCAATTTGGGCTCTTCTGAACATTTCTAAGGCAGACTTCCCCCCGAAAGAGGACAGAGGCTCATTGGTGTCTGGCCCGTTGAAACAGCACCAGGCAAACGAACCACCAATTGAATAGTCCCTAAGCACAGTCCCTAAACACTAAGGTCCTGCGAGTCCCCTTGAATGGCAAGGCGGTCAATCCTAGAGGAGATCAACCCTGACTGCTCTTTAGAAGGCCAGATCCTGAAGAGGAAACGCTTCAGTGACATTGTATATATTCACCAAGAAATTAAAAGACGCTTGCTCCTGGGGAGGAAAGCTGCGGCAAATTTAGACAGTATACTAAAAAGCAGAGACGTCACCCTGCCAACAAAAGTGCGTATAGTCAAGGCTATGGTTTTCCCAGGCTGTGGGGGCGATATGCTGACTCTGTAAACCGCTTAGAGAGGGCTGAAAGCCCTATGAAGCGGTATATAAGTCTAACTGCTATTGCTATTGCTATTCCCAGTTGCAATGTATGGCTGTGAAGGTTGGACCATAAGAAAGGCTGAGCGCCAAAGAATGGAGGCCTTTGAATTCTGGTGCTGGAGAAGACTCCTGTGAGTCCCTTGGACTGCAAGGCCATCAAACCAGTCAGTCCTAGAGGAGATCAACCCTGTCTGCTCTTTAGAAGGCCAGATCCTGAGGATGAAACTCAAATACTTTGGCCACCTAATGAGAAGGAAGGACTCACTGGAGAAGAGCCTCATGCGGGGAAAGATGGAGGGCAAAAGAAGAAGGGGATGACACAGAATGACATGGCTGGATGGAGTCAATGAAGCAGTAGGCGTGAACTTAAATGGACTCCAGAGGATGGTAGAGGACAGGAAGGCCTGGAGAAAGGTTGCTCATGGGGTCGCGATGGGTAGGACATGAGTTCGCAACTAACAACAACAAGCACAGGCGAGAGGGGTATTTGCCTTCAGTTGCTCCGCCTCCCGCCCCCTCCCAGATTATTTGGCTCCCCTTTATTTATAAAAGAAGGCCGGTTCCGACCACTTGGGAGCAACCATCCCGAGGGAGAGGGTTATCTCTGTTTTTCTTGCTATATTTCTTTTTTAACCCGCTTGCCTATGTCAGGCTTTGCTTAGCGAAGGAATCTTCCCCTCCATCCGCCGGTTTTTTTCCCCCTGAGCTCGGAGCAGCTGCCCTCCCTCCCAGCGCTCCCCGCCCTCCTTTTTCGCAGCTCGTGTGAAACTTTCCAAACTCGCAACAAGGTGCGAGGTGCTAATAGAGCCACGGTCGGCAAAGCAAAAACAAAATACGGGAGGACGCCTGTTGGGTGGCACTCGAGGTCGACCTCCCTCGAGGCGCCTGAAGGATTATTATGGGTTGCTTCCAAACAATAAAATTAAAAAAAAAGCTCAACTCAGACCTGTTCCGTTCTGGATAGCCTCCTCCCACCGCCGCCCCCCAAAGGAAAATGGGCTTTGGGGCGGATGGAGGATAGGTGGTTGCCCCGGGTGACAAATTCCTGGGTGGGGAAAAAAGTTGGTCCAAACTCATCCAGAAGCTTTTGGAGCCATTCTTCTATGGTTGGATCTGGCCAATCTGCTGCGCTCTATTGATTTTATCCCGGTTGGGTCTCTCCAAAGATGCCAAAACCGTGCTTGGTCCTGGAAGAAAACCCGCGGAGGGGAGAAATCTTTGGGGATTCGAAGTTCTAAAGCTGGGCATATTTGAAACGGAGCCCTCGAATCTCATCAAGAGGGGCCAAGGCCGTTAAAAGCGATCCGTTTTAATCCGTTCGGGTAACGGATTCTTAGCAACCTTTCGCACCAACGCGCCCCGGGAGGGGGAGACTGAAAGGATCGGGTGCCAAGAGTCTTCTCAACCCCCAACCCCTCAAACAGTCCCCGAGTGGTTCCTTCTGCAAGTTTGGAAGGAGCGCGACATGGTCAGCTCTGCAATTCTCTTTGGGGGGAAGTGGAGAAGCAGAGGCGCCCCCCAATCCGGCTTTTCTACCCCCTCTCTTCCCTCGTTTCTCAGGCGTCCCCTCTTTAAAATTCTGCGCTGAAAGAAGTGTATTTAGAAAAAGTCCCCCCCCCCCGCCCCAACCCCACGAACGCTGGGAATGAGGCCGATCCACCCTCCGCTTAGCCTGGTTGGTTCCCCCCCCCCTTCCTCCCGCCCTCCAGAGTCGAACAATGCGCGCTTTGAGGCGCCTGGCCGTTCACTGGGCCGGAGATTAAAGGGTGATAGATCGCTTCTTTTTTCCGCCAAGAATGCAAGGGCTGAGCTCTACCAGCGACCAACAAGCGCTTCTCTAACTCTGGACTCAGCAAACCCACTAGGCTGCCAGCGGTTTGCTCCCAGATCTCGGGCACAAGGCGAAACACAGAAGCCCACCCGCTACCCCGAATCGCCTAATCGTTATTACTCCCAAGCTATCTTAACTTCCAACTTTGCAGCTGGATCGCTCCAACGGAGCTGCCTCCTCCTTTCTGGGAGCATCTGTCTCCCCTACCCCCGTCTCCTTGACCTTTCCAATTCTTCTATCCTTGATCAGGAAGGGAGGGAGGGAGGGAGGGAGGAAAGGAAGAAAGGAAGGAAGGGAAAGGAGGGATGAAAGGAAAAGAGGGAGGGAAGGAAGGAAAAGAGGGAGGGAAGGAAGGAAGGCGGGAAAAGAAGGGAGGGAAGGAAAAGTGGGAGGGAAAGAAGAAAAATAGGAAGGACGGAAGGAAAATAGGGAAGGAAGGAGATGAGGTAGGAAAAAATGGATGGAGGGAAGGAAAAGAGGGAGGAAGGAAGAAAGTGAAAGGAGGGAGGGAAGGAGATGAGGAAGGAAGGAAGGGAAAGAGGGAGGGAGGGAGGGAGGGAAGGAAGGAAAGGGAGGGAGGGAGGGAAGATGAGGGAAAGAGATGAGAAAGGGAAAGAGGGAGGGAAGAAAGGAAAAGAGGGAGGGAAGGAGATGGGGAAGGAAGGAAGGAAGGAAGGAAGGGGGCTCGGAGAGGGTGCATATGGCTTGCTTTTTTTTGGAAAGGGTTTCTGTCGCATCGCATCGATCTGGAAGGAGATCCGATCGATTTCCCTCCAAAGGAATGGGGAGGTTTTGATCGGTGAGTCAACTCGACTCGCTTGGAAAGCCAACTTCGGGTTGAGATGACCCGCGAGTGTTTCCAAGTGAACGAGTTGGGGAAGGGGGTGGGTGCGAAGAGGGTCATTTTCTGCTCGCGTCAAGCAAGGGCTGGACTTTTTTTCGTCACCTCTTTTCTTTCTCTCTCTCTCTTCCTCCCCCCTTCCTTTCTCCTAAATCACTGTGTGGTCTCCCCCACCGAGGAAGGGTTAAGGATACCTCGGCTGCTACTGAGCCGCTAGGAGAGCGATGGGCATGTGTCTGTGTGTGAGGAGCGGAATCTCCCGACCGGATTTCAACGAAACGCTACAGAACAGGGGCAGCTGACACACATTTGTCCGGACGGAGTTGCCGTCGGAGGCTTTGCCAGCAGCCTTCTCTTTGGTGCTTAAGGGTCTGAAATGGGGTTGGGAAGGCAGGAGGGGAGGGGGACAGTTTTCTTGCCACCACCACCACCCCTCCCTCGGCATAATGAACTCATTTCCATTTCTGCACCTCCCGCTTCGGGGAGAAAATCTCTCTAGAGAAGTTTGACCGGGCCCTAGGCAATGCTTCTTCCGTCTCCCCGGTGACACGGTGGCAGCTTGTCGGGAAGGGACGGGATCCCTCTGGAAAGCTCGCCGGCGGTGGCCGGCTGCCGCCAGCTGTTGCTGAGCTTGAAAGTGGGGTGAATCAGGCAGCAGCGGGGCAAAGACCCAGTCCCTTCTGCCTTCCCAGGCTGACTCCCTCGTTTCCCCCAAGAACTGGGCTCTTCCCTCTCCATTCCCATCGCCTCCCCGTTTGTTTGCGCCCTGTTTGTTCCCGGGATTCCTTTTCTGACGTTCAAAGAAGCGAGTTCTCTCTGGGTGGCCCAAAGGGAAACAGAAGGGCCGCGATCAGCCTCCCTTGGAGAAGTGACATATATGATGAACGGTTGCAGGAACTGGGCATGGCTAGTCTAGTGAAGAGAAGGACCAGGGGAGACGTTGATAGCAGCATTCCAATATTTGAGGGGCTGCCACAGAGAGGAAGGGGTCAAACTATGTTCCAAGGCACCCGAAGGCCAGGCAAGGAATAATGGATGGAAACTGACCAAGGGGAGATTCAACCTAGAAATAAGGAAGAACTTTCTGACAGTCAGAACCAATGGAACAGAAGTTGCCTTAGGAAGTTTTTGGGGGCTTCATCAGTTGAGACTTTCAAGAAGAGGTTGGACTGCCATTTGTCAGAAACGGTGTAGGGTCTCCTGCTTAAGGGGGGTTGGACTAGATGACCTATAAGGTCCCTTCCAAGTCTGTTAATCTGTTAAGTGGGTGGGACTCCGGTTGCCTGACAGGGAAGCGACTGGGACGGAGTTGGAGGAGAGTCGAGGAGCTGCAACCTATCCGAATTAAAAAGGGATTTTATGATAAACAGGGACCCCTTAACCTAAGCGGTGCGTTCCTGTCACGAGGCCTGAGCTTCATTATGATTGGGTCGTTCGTTTGTGTTTTGGGCTTATCCTCTTCCGGTCCAAATGTTGTGCGAACCGGTCACGAATTCCACAACCTGCGTGTTGTGTGAATGCAACCCAGGTGGTGGTTTAACTAAGGGGCTCTCCGTTCTGGCACCTTTTCCAATTTGTTTTGACTACAGTTTCCCCCGTGCAAACCTAGCTGATGTTAGCTCACCTAGCCGAAGCGGAAGGCTAGTCAAAAGAAGGTTCAATTCCCACGACCACAACTTTGCTTCGTTTCGCAGCAAGGCTGTTTTTAAGATCAATGGAGTGCATCCTAAATCCAGGGATTTAGGACGGAGTTTCTGAAGTTTGCTTATGTCATTATCCCCATATATATATAATTCAGTAGCGCCCGGAGAGGAAAGAAGGACCCGTGTTTATATATGGTGGCTTGTAGAGAGTAATTCGAATTAAAGTTAGTCTTGAAAACTAAGGGATTCTTTAAAAAAAGGGGGGGGGATGACCCCAAGACAAGCAAGGGGTTGTGTTTGTCCAGGTGAGAGGAATTCCTTTTCGACCTTGCGGGGTTGACTTGCAAACAGGTAACTCACCTTAGCAACGCCAAACTGGTTTTAACTCCAGCTAAAAAAGGCTGGAATCGCGCTTTGGATGGGAGAACCAGTCCCTACAGCAGCTGATCCGAAACTTTAGAACTGAAACCAATGGAATTACGGGCGGGAATGACATCCCTCCCCACCCGCTTCATTTCCCGCAGGGCACTAACTATCGGTATATCCAGGGGTTGAGTGGGGGCGAAGAGAAGCGGTGAGATTTCATGCAAGGCAGAGGCGAGAAAAGTTCCCGACCTGGTCCTTCCAAACCGACTTTTCCCATGGCCCGTTTAGAGTTTAGGTAAAGGTAAAAGGTTCCCCTCTTACATGTGTGCTAGTCGTTCCCGACTCTAGGGGGCGGTGCTCATCGCCATTTCAAAGCCAAAGAGTCGTGGTCATGCGGGCCGGCATGACTTAACTTCGGAACGCTGTTACCTTCCCACCAAAGGTGGTCCTTATTTTTGTACTTGCATTTTTACATGCTTTGGAACTGCTCGGTTGGCAGAAGCTGGTAGCTCACCCCGTTAGGCAGCGCTAAGGGATTCGAAATGCCGACCTTTCTGATCGACAAGCTCAGCGTCTTAGCCACTGAGCCACACCGTCCCTCCGTTTGGAGTTAGGTGGTTTTAAATTCCTGGCTTCGTGAAATATGAAGCGCCTAAAAAGTATGAAGTACAAAGGCATGAAGCGTAAAGACCACGAAGCGCATGAGAGTAGGGTGGAAAGACAGAACTTCAGGGGAACTCTGAGCGCGTCCTTCTGAAGTCCTCCCCCTCCCCTCCCCTCCCCCCCACTTCTCCGTTTTTTGGACCTGAAGAGTGCTCTCTCTCTCTCACCCACCCCCGCCCCCCTTCAAGCAGTTTCCTCGTGTGACGTGATCCGATTTTCAATGAAGCGGATTTAAATTAAAATTTCTGACAGTGAGAACAATCAACCCATGGAGCAGAAGCTGCCTTCGGAAGTTGTGGGAGCTTCATCCCTGGAGACTTTCAAGAAGAGATTGGGCCATTTGCCAGAAAATGGTGTAGGGTCTGCTGCTTGAGGGGGGAGGGGGATGGACTAGAGGACCTACAAGGTCCCTTCCAACTCTGTTAACCTGTTAAATCTGTTAAAGCTGCAGCCAGCCAAAAAGCGAAGCTTCTCTTCGGTGTGAATCTTAAACTAGGAAATCGCCACTGCTGGATTTTGCTGGAGCGAATCCTTGGGTTTAAAAACCTCTTGGCTTAATTTCCCGGGTTTGGTTCGGCTCTTCTTCTGCTCCTTTGGTAACGAATTCGGGGCCCGCAAAGCGCCAGGAAATCTCCCTCCCTTTGTTGAAAGGGGAGGGGAGATCTGTAGGAAGAAAAGTTTGGTTCAGTCCGAAACTCTTGAGCTTCCAATGGGGGCTGAGTCAGAAGAAATTTGGGGAGGGGGGGGCTTAAAGCGCCGCCTTCTCCGATTCTCCAGCGCTTGGCGGCGTGGGGTGGGGTGGGGGTTTCTTGGCCTCTATAAGATCCCGAACCGTTCCGGGACTCCCCGTGTCTAGATCTGCAGGGATTTTGGGGTTGGCGACATAGATGGATGGTCCTCTCCTCCCTCCCTATTGTTGAAAGGCGGTTGTTGCCCAGAACAAAACGTAGAGATGTCATCAAAGCGGGGAAAAGAGGTTCGGGGGGACACTCTGGAGAAGCCAAGGGGAAGCTTAAGCGGCCTTTTCTCCGGGTGATTTGTAGCCCGGCGAGGAGGGGGGGGGGTTCGTGCGCAAATACCCCGCAGGTGCAAGCTGTAACGCCAGCCATCCGGACTATTAATAGAGATTACTCTACAAGTTGTTTGATCGCTCCTTTGAACCCGGCTTTACAATTGCCTGTGACGAAACGCCAGGCTGGGTTCCCCTCCCCCCTCTCCTCCCCCTCCCCCCTCCCACTTTATTGTTTCTCCTTCTCCTTCTTTTGAATCGGGTCTTCAGGGGGAATCCTTGGGGCTCTGGGAGGTTTCAAGTCTATTTGGGGAAAGGGGACTTGGACACCTTCCATCCAGCTCCCCATCTCTCCAACCTTAAAAAAAAAAAAGTTCCTCCAACTTCTAAGAGGCTACAGTCTCTGGAATAAAACCCTGACTCTACCCTTGAAGCTTTCGGGAAATCACCAAGGTGCGGGTTAAGCAGTCTCTGTCGTTATTCTAGCATAAGAAAAGAAGAAACCTGTCCTGATTTCAAGGGGAGCCAGCTCTCAACAGTGGGTTGTAAAAAAAAGCAAAAACAGAAGGGGGGAGAAAGGGGTCACAGATTGGAGAAGGAAGTTTATGCTGTTAGAAAGAGAGAAAGACTCCATCAATCGAGTAGGACTTTTTTTTCTGAGCCCCCCCCCCCTTCATGTCAGTGTTCACCCTGGGTTAACTTGGTTGGAGAATTAACTCTTTAGGTTGGCAGAATAAAAAGAATAGAATAGAATAGAATAGAATAGAATAGAATAGAGTAGAGTAGAGTAGAGTAGAGTAGAGTAGAATAGAATAGAACAGGAGTAGAGTAAGAATTAGGAATAGAATTAAAAATAGAATTAGAATTAAGAATAGAATAGAATTCTTTATTGGCATTAAAATAGAATTAGAATTAAGAATAGAATAGAATAGAATTCTTTATTGGCATTAAAATAGAATTAGAATTAAGAATAGAATAGAATTCCTTATAGGCCAAGTGTGCTTGGACACACAAGGAATTTGTCTTTGGTTCATATGCTCTATGTTCATATACAAAAAGAAAAGAAAAAAAATACATTAATCAAGAATCATAAGATACCACACAGTGATAGTCATAAGTTACTAATAAGCAATCAAATCACACTAGGAAACAAATAAAACAATATACATCGTAAAGATAGAAGCAACATGGTTATAGTCGTAAGTGGAAAGGAGATGAGAATAGGAATAATAGAGAAGAATAATAGTAATACAGTCTTAGTAAATAGTTTGACAGTGTTGTGGGGATTAGTTGTTTAGCAGACTGATGGCATTTGGGGAAAAACTCTCCTTGTGTCTAGTTCTGGTGTGCAGTGCCCTATAGCGTCGTTTTGAGGGTTCACTAAAGTGAACCTGGAAACAAAGAGTTGGGTTCACACATTTGGCCATAAAGCTTTTATAGGCTGCGGGAATGCAAGGACTGAGCCTTTTCCTGAACTGGCTAAAAGGGTTGTGCAAGCATGATGGCGATTTTTTTTGGGGGGGGGGAAGGGGGAATGCTAACCTGGACTAAAGAAGCTAAATTGCCTGCCTGCACCACTCTGCTAAGGCCTTGGGCTAGCCTTACAACAGTGGGTTTGGTGAGCATTCAGAGCTACAAGGGCACTACCCAAAGGTGCTTTTTCGAGGGGCAACTGGACTTTCTGGTTTTTCTTTGAAGACGTTTGGCTTCTCATCCAAGAAGCAGAGCTGAAGAAGTTTTGATAAATGGTGTCCTATCCCTCCCTCTCTGCCATCTATCTCCAATCTACAATGCAGTCCTTTCAGCAGTTGCAAGAAGGCTTCACACCAAACTGATAAACCCCCACGTGGCCTCAGGGATTCTTTAAAAGAATGCAAATGACCAGCTGTCTGCAAGGAGTATAAATTCTTCCCCTGCCATGCCCACCAAGCCAAGCCACGCCCACCAAGCCACACCCACAGAACCAGTAGTTAAAAAAAATGAATCTCACCACTTTAGTGGAACCTTCTTGGAACTGCTGAAAGGACTGTGTTGTAGTCTGGAAAGAGAAGACAGAGGGAGAAGGATATGACGTCATCTATCTCAAGTTGTCTACGTACAAGACAGTCCTTTCAGCAGTTCCCAGAAGGCTCCACACCCATTTGCACCACTCAGATGACCCGGAGGGTACAGATAAACCTCCAAGCGGCCTCAACAACCCGCTATAAGAATGCAAATGACCAGCTGTCTGCAAGGACTTTAAAGCCTTCCATTTCCCCACCATCCAGTCAGAGCTGAAGATGCTTCTGGGATGAGAAGCGAAACGTCTTCAAAGCAGAACCAGAAAATCCAGTTACCTCTTGAAAAAGCACCTTTGGGACAACCAAGACCTGGATGACTGAGAATCTCCGCAGAATCTCCGCAGATATTTACAATGGCACTGAAAAAAGTGACTAATGACCATTTCTCACACTTATGACCATTGCAGCATCCCCCATGGTCACGTGATTTATATTCGGATGCTTGACAACTGACTCACATTTATGACAGTTGCAGAGTCCCAGGGACATGGGATCAACTTTAGCAACATAATAAGCGAAGTCCAAAACCCGGATTCCCTTAACTCATTTAACCATTCGGTTCACAAATATAGCAAGAAAAGTTGTAAAACGGAGCAAAGCTCGCTTGACCAATTTCTCACTTAGTAATATACATTTTGGGCTCAATTGTGGTCATAAGTCGAGGATGACCTGTATATTGTCAATCAGAGGGATTGATAATTGCTGCCTTCTTTTTTTTTAAAAAATCCATTCATAGCGATAAGCCTGGCAAATTGCTGGAATTGTCTCGATACTCTTGAGATGTGGAGTTAAAGATGGCCTTTAACTCTGGCGAGGTTTTCAGAAGTAGTTTGCCATTGCCTTCTTCCTGGGGCTAAGAGAGGGTGACTGGCCCAAGATCATTTAGATGGCTTCGTGCCTAAGGAGAGGCTAGAAACTCAAGGTTTCCTGATTTCTAGCCTAGTGCCTTAATTGCTGCACCAAACCAGCTCTATTAAATGTAACCTTGCTGGCAATTAACCTAGATGCTACTTTGCTTGACCAATGTCCCTTAGTAAGGGCCTTAGTAAGGAAATAAGCCCTTTGTATCTTGGAACTGGCCACCTTGCCATCTGGCAACATAGGATAGGAATGGAATGGGACTAGGAACAAGAACAGGGATAAGAATAGAATCCGAAAGGGACCTTGGAGGTCTTCTAGTCGAACCACCTGCTCAAGCAGGGGACCCTATATCATTTTAGACAGGTGGCTGTCCAGTCTCTTCTTAAAAACCTCCAGCGATGGAGCACCCACAACTTCTGAAAGCAAGATGTTCCACTGGTTAATTGTCCTCACTGTTAGGTAGTTTCTCCTTCGCTGCTTCTCTCCTTGATTAATTTCCATCCATTGTTTCTTGTCTTGCCTTCTGGTCTCCTCTTCTCCTTCCGCTGCCCTTCCTTCCTTCCTTCCTTCCTTCATTTCCTCCTCCACTTCTCCTTCTCCTTCTCCTTCCTTGCTTCCTTCCTTTCCTCCTCCTCCTCCTCTTCTCCTTCTCCTTCCTTGCTTCCTTCCTTTCCTCCTCCTCTTCTTCCCTGCTGCTTCCTCTTCCTCTCCTTCCCTTTCCCCTTCCTTTCCTCCTCTTCTTCTCCTTCTCCTTCCTTGCTTCCTTCCTTTCCTCCTCCTCCTCCTCCTCTTCTTCTTCCTTGCTCCTTCCCCTTCCTCTTCATCTCCTTCTCCTTCCTTCCTTTCCTCCTCCTCTTCTTCTTCCCTGCTCCTTCCTCTTCCTCTCCTTCTCTTTCCCCTTCCTTTCCTCCTCCTCCTCCTCCTCCTCCTCCTCCTCCTCCTCCTCCTCCTCCTCCTCCTCCATTTATTCGGTTTTTTTTTAATTCTGTCTTTCTTAGGATAAGGATGAAAAGCACCTTGCCTGAATTTGAATTAGAAACCAGCTTGCCCGGTGTAAAATGAGCTTCAAGGGTCGGTGCGGAAGTTTGCCTGGTGGGAAATCCCGCGCATCTGCTTCCCTGGGGCCAGCTTGCGGGGGAAGAGCGGCTGGCACTGGGAAGCCTGGAGAGGAAGGCGAGGGGGTTGGGGTGTAGCACCTGACATCTTCCTTCGGGAAGAAGCCCATTAAAATCGAGTGCTCGAATTTAGCAGCAAGAACAAGTGTGGGTCCCTCAGCTACAGTCACACTGCAGGACCCTATTCTAACCCACCCCTGCTTTTCCGCTCCAAGTGCCGTTGGTGGCCGCTTCCTCCTCCTCTTCCTCCTCCTCTTCTCTTCCTTCTTTTGCTCCTCTCCTTCTTCTCTTTCTCCTTCTTCTCTCTCCCCCTCTCTGATCCGGTTAACCCCTCCCCCATCCCTTGAACTCTGTACCCCCCCCCTCCCTAGTTGCACAAGCGGCGCTTTGTTTCCATCTAAATAAACTCGGGCGAAGCGTCCCTCTTAAGCAACCCCGGGGATTTGAATTAAAGGCCCGCCGGGGACACTCGAAGCTACGAAGCGTCGCCCGTCAAACGAATGGGGCCACATTGGCCTGTTCCGAAAAGTTTATCTCTGGCCCTTTCTCGTTAGCAACCGGGGCGGGGGAGGGAGAAGAGGCGGGGTGGCTGTGTGTGGCTGTGTTGTTTCTCTCGCGTTTCTTGCCCAGCTGCAGACAGAAACAGAGCGTTCTTCTCTAAGGGGAGGGGAGGGGTCTCTCCGCCCCTTCTCCTCTCCCCTTTCCTCCCTTTGTCCGCTGGATCTCTTTCCCCAGTTTTAAACTTATCCAGCTCCACTCGAGTTTGTTTGTTAATGGCACGAGTGCCATCTGGCTCGCTTCACTTTCCAAAAGGTATAAATCCTCGCCTTTCCTCCTCCGCTCTCCTGTCTTCTCCCCCCTCCTTCCCTCTTCCTCCCCTCCCTCCCCCCTCCCCCAAGGATTCATTTCTCTTCCCCCCCCCCTACTACCTCCACCAATCCGTAGCGTGGCGGGTCAAGAACCGTCGTATATCCGGAGGACAAACAGGCCGGCCGGCCTCGGAATCCGTCCCGGGTGAAGGCAGAGCGGCCGCTGAAGGGGGCTGACACTTTCACTGCCAAACGCGAGGGGCGGGGGAAGAGGGGAAGAAGAGGGAAACAATTAAGGGTTAAAAACAATTAAGAAAGCGCTTCTCCAGAGAGTGGGCCGATTTCACTTGTATACTAAGGCGAAGCTGGAAGGCAGGCAGGGTGAGCCCGGTTTGCGTGGGATTTCTCCAGCCTCAGCCGCTTTTCCAGGGCTGGGCTTGAAGCCTGATGAGTTTGAATGGGCCGCAGCTCTCCACCTACCTACCTACATACCTATCCACCCATCTACCCATCCACCTACCCATCCACCCACCTAACTACCCAACTACCCACCCACCTATCTACCCACCTACCCACTCACCCACTTAACTACCCATCTATCTACCCACCTATGTACCTACCTACCCAACTACCCACCCACCCACCTAACTACCCACCGATCTACCTGCCTACCTACCTACCTATCTACGTACATACGTACATACATACATACATACATACATACATACATACCTAGCCACCCATCTACCCATCTACCTATCCATCCACCCACCTACCCATCTACCCACCCACCTACCCACCCACCCACCTAACTACCCACCGATCTACCTACCTACCTACCTACATACATACATACCTAGCCACCCATCTACCCATCTACCTATCCATCTACCCATCTACCTATCCATCCACCCACCTAACTACCCAACTACCCACCCACCCACCTAACTACCCATCTATCTACCCACCCATCTACCTACCTACCCAACTACCCACCGATCTAACTACCTACCTACCTACCTACATACCTAGCCACCCATCTACCCATCTACCTATCCATCCACCCAGCTAACTACCCACCTACCCTCCTACCCACCCACCCACTTAAATACCCACCGATCTAACTACCTGCCTACCCACCTACCGTCGAAGGCCAGAAAAGATCTTGGCCCTATAGAAGCAGGCTCTGGAATACCGATGGGGGACAATGCTCCAAAATAAGTTCCCCGCTCGATCCTCAAACCTCCCATCGTCGTAACGGTGTTGCATGACCTACGGGCAAAGGATGGAGAGAGGCGGGAAAAGGGTCCCTTCCCCTAACTTTCAGCCAGGCTGAAAGGCCAGGAAGGAGCAGAGAGGCTGCTTGCTCGGGAGCTGAAGGATTGCATTCACGGGGAGTTTACTTCCGAGAAGAAATAGATCAACGAGACGCCGGCAACTCCGGGAGAAATCAAAAGAAGAGAAGCCATCGCTGCCATTCCGAATGGACACCCGTGCATGCAAATCCCATTGGGAGCACTGGAATTTATTTATTTTTTAAGCAGAAATCTTAATGTCTCTGGAGATTTTCAGTCATCCTGGTTATCACGAAGCTGGGTTTTTTCCCCCCCTCAAAAGACAACTGGACTTCGTTTTTTTTCCCCTTGAGGACCTTTCGCGCTTTGCTTCTGACTAAATGGTGGACTGCCATTCACCCGTTCAGCCAGAACGGAAGAAGCTTCTTGGATGAGAAGCGAAACGTCCTCAAGGAAAAAAAATAAAGTCCTGTTGCCTTTTTTGGAGGGGAAAAAGCACTTTGGGGCGAAAACCAGTCCCGTTTGAAAGGCAAAGGTTCACTGAACGACGAAGGGGTAGCAGTGGGAGGCAGCAAATCCCGGGAGCGTGTTTCGTGGTGGAAATGTCTCTCCTTTTTCCTCTCCGCATTTAGTATCAGCTTCCTCTTGATCCTCCAGCCAAACAGCCCCCCCCCCGTGCCTCTTTGTTTTGCAAGCAGTAACAGTACGAGTTGGAAGGGACCTTGGAGGTCATCTAGTCCACCCCCCTCACGCAGGAGACCTACAGTAGGGATTCGAACCGCCGAACTGCCGACCTTTCTGATTGACAAGCTCAGCGTCTTACCCACTAAGCCACCTAGCCAAGCACTCTCAGAAGGAAGTGGGAATAATGTCCATTAAATATGATTTCTGTGCTGAGTCAATGATAGCCAAGAGCGAGGCGCGCTATTTCCGCAGAGACGATCCAAAAGGCAAAGGGAGAAAGCCGTTTTGAAATACAGGGAACAATCAACTTAAGACAATTTATCACCCACGCGCTGGAATAGGTACACTCTTCCCTGTCATCTGATAACAAATAATTAGGTAGGACAAGAAGCAATGGATGGAAACTAATCAAGGGGAGAAGCAACTTAGAAGTAAAGAGAAATTCCCTGACAGTTAGAACAATTGATCAGTGGAACAAGTTACCTCCATACGTTATAAATGCTCCAACGCTGGAAGTTTTAAAGAAGAGATTGGACAACCATTTGTCTGAAGTGCTGAAGGGTTTCCTGCCAAAGCAGGGGGTTGGACTAGAAGACCTCCAAGGTCCCTTCCAACTCTGTTAATTCTGTTAAAAATCACTTCTGGCTGCTTTCCTCCCCCTAATTATGTGAACTCCATGGGGAGAAACCCCTCGCCCGCGGTTAGATAATATCCCACTGAAATAAATTGTTTTCTGCCTTAAGTTGCCGGTATTTCTTACTCAAAGGACCCCTGTTTTAAGTTTAAAAGTCAGCGCTTCCACCTGTTGAAATGAAGTCGCGTTAAGCTTTGGGATTCTGCCCAATACTTTTGCAAGCTTGAATAGGAGAAAATGAGGATCACACACAAAAAACCCCGAGAATTATCGGAGTGGGATCCTGCATTCTTAGCCCCCACCCCTTCATTTTTTCGGTCGAGGTCTTCTCCCCCACCCCACCGAAAATGTCCAGGATGGTTAGAAAGAGAATGCGCTAGATTGTCCCCTTGTTTATCTAAAGTGGTTAAGAAAAGCGGTTTGGGGGAAGCAAGTTTCCCAACTGACAGTGTGTAACTCAGAAGTTTGGCTATTGTTAGGGTGAAAGGGTTTTTTTTGGGGGGGGTACTAATCTCAAAGCAGGTGTCGGTCTAAACCTCGCTCTAGAGCTATTTGGCAATGAAATAGCCAGCTGACTTTTGCAGGTGCAAGTGAAAAAAAATCAAGGTTAGTTGGGAAAGGCTTCCTTTCAATTTGTATTTCAATTTCAATTCATAAGTATAAGATGGCCAAAGGGTGAGTTCTCAAGGAAACCTTTGAGAGGTTCGAAGATAGATTTTCTCCGGAGATTGGAAGAAACAACCCCCGCCCCCGCTAAAGAAAAGGACTATGGATTCACAACGTTTAGTTTAACGTTTCGCACGTTGAAATGAAATCTGGATGTTGAGGCTGCCGATTATCATAACTATAAAGAGACGTACGTGTTTGTGTGTGTGTGTGAAAAATAAACTTTAGCATGGGGGAGATAGGCAAGGCAGTCGAGCAGGAAAAATATCCATTTTTTAAATTTCAGTGATGCTGGTTGTCTTGGTTGAGATCTAAATCCCAACTTTTCCCGCTCAAGAGAAACTCTCGTGGTTGTTGAATTAAGAGTCCAATCAAAGTTGACTTTGCATATGTTAAAGATTGAACGATGACTTCTTTCTTTCTTTCTTTCTTTCTTTCTTTCTTTCTTTCTTTCTTTCTTTCTTTCTTTCTTTCTTTCTTTCTTTCTTTTTCTTTTTCCTCTCCCCTTTACAAGCCTCTTCGAAGTTCTTCAGATCAATCCTCCGGAAGCCTCCAACTTTCAGGAAGGTGCCCTTTTAATCACCGATCATTAAAATAGTTATGAGAAATACACTCAATTATATGCATGGTTTCCTCCGCGAGCCCCCTCCGCCCCCTCCTCACCCGGGCCCTTTCAATTCTCCGCTCCGAATTCTTCAGCTAAGGAGGCGGCAGAGAGGCTGGGGGTGGGGTGGGGTGGAGGAGGGCACACTCTCTCAGAGGGCGAATCCAGACGTTTCTAGGGATTTCATGAGCCTAATTAAAGCTGCCCCTGTGGTCCAGGCTCCTGAATGGCCCCCTTTCCCCTCTTCGCCTGAGCAAAGGAAGAAAAGTGCAGGAATGCAACCCCGGAGCCAAAGGGTGGCCAACTGGTGGAGGTGGGGAGAGGGGAGCGGGGAGCTATCCCGTTATCTTTTCCACACTGATGGGTGTGTGTGTTTGTGAGCTCTAACGGCATCATTCTTGCACAAAAGCCAATCCAGGGCGACTTCATAAAACGGAAAAGCTCTGTCCAGAAGCCCAAAATATTTTGGCCACCTAATGAGAAGGGAGGACTCACTAGAGAAGAGCCTAATGCTGGGAACGATTGATGGCAAAAGAAGAAGGGGACGGCAGAGAATATGGTGGCTGGATGGAGTCACCAAAGCAGACGGTGTGAGCTTAAATGGACTCCAGAGGATGGTAGAGGACAGGAAGGCCTGGAGGAATGTTGTCCATGGGGTCACGGTGGGTCGGACATGACTTCAAAACTTACAACAACAAGAAGCCCAGAGCTGCAGAAGCAACAAGGATGCCAGCAATTGCCTAAGGGGCGATAAGGAGGGAGTGGAGTGGAGGAGCCAGTAGAAAGGACTGAGGGTTTGATCCCAGACAAGTAAAGGACTGGGGGAGCCTTCAGCCACTTGGCAGAGAGAGAGAGGAGGGGGGATTTTCTCTAAAGGGCTAGGGGCAGTGGTGAAATTCATTTTTTTATTATCAGTTCTGTGGGCGTGGCTTGGTGGACTGGCAGGGGAAGGATACTGCAAAATCCCCATTTCCTACAGATCGGCTGGGAGGCTCAGAATAGATGGGGGCGAGGCCAGCCAGAGGTGCTATTTACCGATCCCCTGAACTACTCAAAATTTCCACTACCGTTTCTCCAGAAGCTGTCAGAACCTGCTGAATGTCACCCCTAGGTGATGGGTAGGGGGTAAAGGCGCACAGCACCGAGGAGGAGGTGGTGAAGAGGATGAAGTGGAAATTTCCTTTTCTTTCACCCCATCCAGGTCGTTCTGGTCAGGCAGGGGCCCTTCCCCCTCCCATGAGAACCATGATCGCAGGTCTACTTGGCCTTTCTATGGACTTCCTTTTCTTCTTCTTCTCTGGGCTCAAACAGATCTCCTAAATTCGAGAGGGTATTAAGAATCCCAGCATCTCCTCCAAGTCTTTTGAATCAGGATTCTGCTTGGTCTTTGCAAGTTGGCTTGGATCTTCCCCGGGATCCGGAAGGCAAGCTTTTCTAAGTAATCCAAGGATTTCCTCGGGTTTACTTCTCAAGTATTGGACTGGCACAGAGAACGGAAGGGGTGATCCTCCCTTGGGGAGACCTCTCATGTTCTCCCCCCCCCAAAGCGTTCGCAGCAAGTGAAACCACCCCATTCCCAATAGCGGTCGTAGGAAGTGAAACCCCGCTTCTTTGGAAACTTTAGCCTATAAAGAGGGCAAAGGAGGCGGTGGTGGGCCAAGAATCAGCGCCCGGGAAAGGAATGGGATCTGCGCAAAAGATCTTCCCATCCCTAGTCCGCCCCCATCTCCTAACCCTTCGGGAACTCGAGATCCGATGGGATCGATTTCTAGAGCTAATAAAACACGCCTGATTTTTGTCGGAAGCTTTTGCTCGTCGGGACCGTGGCTTTCAGTCCAAATCTCTCAGAAAGGTAGCTTCTTCAACCCGTTCTAAAGGAAGTGCGCTCGACGACCGAGCCGGTCGAAGGAATCAAACCCTTTGAAAGCGCGATCTCGAGGATGGGAGGCAGAGCTTGAAGTTTCCCCTTTGATTGCTCTCTGGGCTGGTTCCTGCGGGTCATCACTCTCACGGATTCTTCTGAGTTCTCTAGAACAGTGGTCTCCAACCTTGGCAACTTTAAGACCTGTGGACTTCAACTCCTAGAGTTCCTCAGCCAGCTTTGCTGGCTGAGGAACTCTGGGAGTTGAAGTCCACAAGTCTTAAAGTTGCCAAGGTTGGAGACCACTGCTCTAGAACTAAAGAATCTTCTTGGATGAGAAGCAAAACGTCTTCAAGGAAAAACAAAGTCCAATCGCCTTTAAAAAAATAGAATAGAGGTGGAAGGGACCTCAGAGGTCCTCTAGTCCAGCCCCCTGCTTAAGCAGGTGAACCTATACCATCTCAGACATGTGACCGTCCAGTCTCTTCCTAAAAAACCTCCAGTGATTGAGTGCCCACGATTTCTGAAGGCAAGCTTTTTCCACTGGTTAATTGTCCTAACTGTTTCCAACCATTATTTCTTGTCCTGCCCTCTGGTGCTTTGGAGAATAGTTTGACACCCCCCCCCCCTTTTAAAGCACCTTTGGGATGTGTGAGTTGGAAGACGTTTGAAACCCTTGAGCTGGCCGACAACTTCTGTTGAAAACCAGGTGTCTCTTTTGCACTTGCATCTGGAAGGAGCCATTCTTTGTGTCCCGTCCCCCCCCCCCCAAATGATGGAAACTTTGAATGGGTGGGGAGAAGAATGGGTGGGTGGGAAGTTCTCCTTCTCCTACCTTTCGCCTGTCCCCCTTTCTTCGGTGCAAGCAAAAGAGCCATCTAAAATCAGGCTAAATGTTGGAAGCTGGAGTCAATGGGCCGTTTTTGACAGCCCCGTGGACGTTCTCTGCCTTTTTCCCAAAATAATCCCCCGAAATTAAGAGAAAACGCCCCTAGGAAACGGTGCCGACCTAAAGTTGGGAAGACGCCCCCCCCCACAACCAACCGATTGTCAGATCCAAGCAATCAGGAGTGAAATTCAGCATGTTCTGACAGGTTCTGGAGAACCGGTAGTGGAAATTTTGAGTAGTTTGGAGAACCGGCAAATGCTATCTCTGGCTGGCCCCAGAGTGGGGTGGGAATGGAGGATTTGCAGTATCCTTCCCTTGCCACGCCTACCAAGCCACACCACGCCCACCAAGCCACGCCCCACAGAACCGGTAGTAAAAAAATGAATTTCACCACTGCTTCAAATCGTTATCAGCAATCTTCCAGTATTTGGGAGACTGCCAAAAAGAGGAGGGGGTCAATTTATTTTCCAAAGCACCAGAAGGCAAGACAAGAAACAAGAGAGGGAGAGGAAGAGGGAGAGTAAGAGGGAGAGGGAGAGGAGGAGAAGGAGGAAGAAGAAGGAACAGGGAAGAAGAAGAGGATGAGGAGGAAAGAAAGGAAGGAAGGAGAGGAAGAGGAAGGAGAAGGAGCAGGGAAGAAGAAGAGGAGGAGGAAAGGAAGGAAGCAAGGAAGGAGAAGGAGAAGAAGAGGAGGAGGAGGAAAGGAAGGAAGGAAGAGCAGCGGAAGGAGAAGAGGAGAAGGCAAGACAAGAAACAATGGATGGAAATTAATCAAGGAGAGAAGCAACGAAGGAGAAACTTCCTAACAGTGAGGACAATTAACCTGTGGAACACCTTGCTTTCAGAAGTTGTGGGTGCTCCATCGCTGGAGGTTTTTAAGAAGAGACTGGAACAGCCACCTGTCTGAAATGATAAAGGTAAAGGGTCCCCTGCTTGAGCAGGGGGCTGGACTAGAAGACCTCCAAGGTCCCTTCCAGCTCGATTCTGAATTCTAATCAATTCTCACAAGCTTTGAGCAGCATTCAGGACCAACTGAAGGGCTCAGATAGCAGGGATTGGATGGATGGTGATAGCGGCTGCTTTCCTCTCAAAGGACAGAAAAAAATGGGGGGGAGGGGAGTGTGTGGGGCAAGAGAGGGAACGAGATCAGAACCCGGTTTGATCTCTTGCATCTTCGGATTAACTGTCCGCTGCAGGGAGAAACCGCGCTTTCTAGAAAACACCAGGGAAAACAACCACACGAGATTCAGGCGTCAGGATTTTTTTTTAAAAAAAGCATTCCATATTGGGGAAAGTCACCTGGGATTGCTTGAACGGCTCAGGTTTAAATCTGTTCATAATACGGACGGCTGCTGAGAAAACACGATGGGCTGGAGTGATAACAGGCAGGGTAGAAACGGCGCGGAGTTTTCAATGCAACCCGCTGAATTGACTTTAGGGCTCAGGGGAGGCTGCCAACTTCCGTGTTCTTAACTGAAAGGACGTGGCTGCGTTCACACAACCTTCTTAACCCGATGGATGAAGTAGCACATTTTCTGGGCTTAGCTCATACCTTGAAATAGATTATCTAAAGCAGTGTTTCTCAACCTTGGCAACTTGAAGACGTCCGGACTTCAACTCCCAGAATTCCCCAGCCAGCGAATTCTGGGAGTTGAAGTCCGGACATCTTCAAGTTGCCAAGGTTGAGAAACACTGATCTAAATACTCAGGATTTACGTGTCATATTGAGCCAACTCCCTCTCCCCCCACAACTCCCCCCCCCAAACACTCTCCCCAAACTTAGTGTGTTGCATTCAAGCAAACCATTAGGTTTTTATTGACTTGATTTATTATGTATTAGGTTTCTATCTTGGTTTTCATTCAGGCAGTCTTACATAACAGCCGTTCCTCCCTTTAACAACAACCCCCGTGACTCGGAGAGAGTCCCAAAGGTGCTTCTTTCAAGAGGCAACTGGACTTTCTGGTTTTGCTTTGAAGACATTTCGCTTCTCACCCAAGAAGCTTCTTCAGCTCTGGCAGGATAGTGGGGAATAGAAGGGTTTATACTCCTTGCAGACAGCTGGTCATTTGCATTCTTTTTGCGAGTTGTTGAGGCCACTTGGAGGTTTATCTGTACCCTCCGGGTCATCTGAGTGGTGCAAATGGGTGTGGACCCTTCTGGGAACTGCTGAAAGGACCGTCTTGTAGTAGACAACTCGAGATAGATGAGGTCATATCCTTCTCCCTCTGTCCTCTCTCTCCAGTCTACAACAAAGTCCTTTCAGCAGTTCCAAGAAGGTTCCACTACAGTGGTGAGATTCATTTTTTAAAACTACTGGTTCTGTGGGTGTGGCTTGGTGGGCGTGGCAGAGGAAGGATACTGCAAAATCCCCATTCCCTCCCCACCCCACTAACCTGCTTTCCAGCTCCATTCTCCTGTTCAGGGCAACAAAAGATCAGCTGGGAGTCAGTGGGGGCACGGCCAGCCTATTTGCCGGTTCTCCACACTACTCAAAATTTCCGCTACCGGTTTTCCAGAACCTGTCAGTACTGGCTGAATACCACTTCTGCTTGACCCTGAGGACACAGATAAACCTCCAAGTGGCCTCAACGATTCTTTAAAAGAATGGAAATAACCAATTGTCTGCAAGGAGTACAAATCCTTCAATTTCCCCACCATCCAGTCAGAGCCGAAGAAGCTTCTTGGATGAGAAGCGAAACGTCTTCAAAGCAAAAGTCCAGTTGCCTTTTCTTGGAAAAAAAAACACCTTTGGGACAACCCTGACCTGGATGACTGAGAATCAGAGCCAAGGTGGCGCAGTGGTTAAATGCAGCACTGCAGGCTACTGCTAGATCAGCAGGTCAGCGGTTCAAATCTCACCGGCTCAGGGTTGACTCAGCCTTCCATCCTTCCGAGGTGGGTAAAATGAGGACCCAGATTGTTGGGGGCAATATGCTGACTCTCTGTAAACCGCTTAGAGAGGCCTGAAAGGCCTATGAAGCGGTATATAAGTCCACTGCTATAATCTCCATAGCCAGGAGGAGAGGGGTGATTGACCCAGTGAGCTGAGGGTGAGCCTTGAATCGGGGTCCCCCTAAGCCAGCCCCCCCCTCCATCGCTATACCACGCTGGCTCAAAGCAAGTTTTGATAAGCCCGACCAATTCGATTTTTATTTCTGTGGAAAACACACCTGGGATGTTGGCTGATGCTTGATGCCCCCCATTCCTGGGAAGGTCCACCCATCATGATTGAAATAAAAAGTCTAAATGGAGATCAGGATGGGTGAAATTGAAGTTCCACCAGTTAGGTATGCCTGACATGAAGATTTAAAAAAATGTTTTTTAAACACCCCCAATACAAACAGCACATATACATCTGAATACAAAAAAAAAAAGAAAGACAAAAAAGGGATAAAAAACACATATCACAGTGCACCCCTACCCCATGGAGACCCCTTTTTTTTCTTTTTTCTTTCCCTTATATTTCTTAGATATACAATATATTCCAATTGTGCCCCAGGGTGAAATCAGCAGGTTCTGACAGAGTCTGGAAAACCGGTAGCGGAAATTTTGAGTAGTTCGGAGAACCGGCAAATACCACCTCTGGCTGGCCCCAGAATGGGATGACAATGGAGATTTTGCAATATCTTTCCTCCATGAGTGGGGAGGGAATGGATATTTTGCAGTAGTCTTCCCCTGCCACGCCCACCAAGTCACACAGAACCGGTAGTAAAAAAATTGAATCTCACCACTGTTATACCCTCTAAAACAGCATATATTCTTGAGTAGGTTTATTCTCCCTTTGCCGTCCACCAACACTGATTTTATAAAATCCGCCCCATATTTCATTATAATTATTTACTTTAATCGTCGCTTTTTAAAGTTTAATGTCTGTGGTTAATTGATCATTGGTTGCCATGCTCCAAGTGTCATTATACCACTCATTTCTTTGACTATCCCAGTTTCGTCCCCAATATTTAGCCCTCACTAATCTAGCTGGCATTATCAGTCAATTATCAATTACCAATCAATTATCAATACAATCAATTCTTTTTTTCCCCTTTTCGTTTATATCCCGTTTTTCCACCGGCAACAGATGCCCGACGCAAATTAAAAGGCGCGGAAGGTCACAGGCGTTGCCCATCTCGGCTAACAGCCACGGATCTCAATCATAAGCACGAAGGGGAAGCCCCCAACCCTCTTCCTGAACCGCTGGGAAATCGCTGATCGACTGCTTCCCCTACAACGGGTACCCAGCAGAAGGTCCAAGAGGCGAGGCTGGGAGGGCGAGCGCTGGCGACTTGGCTAAAAAGTTTCCTGTCTTTTTTTTTAAAAAGCCCTCTTGGCGGAGGGGGGAGGAGGAGGGGGGGAAGGATCGGTCCTGAGCCCTCCCTGGTTAGGAGGCTCCGAGGAGCAGGAAAGCGGACGGGTGGGGGTGGGGGGGGGTGTTTCAAAGCCGGGGCGGCCAGCCTAGTGAGCCCAGGACAGGAGGTTCACACGATGATCGGGTGACCGAGAGAACAAGGGGCCCATTTGAATCAGGGGGTTATCTTTCGCCGGGGTGGAGATCCGAGCTCCGTCCCTCCTGGCTCGGCCATTGTGCTCCGCGTCCCCCTCCCCCTTTGAAAATGACAGCCCCGTCAGAAATCAGCGACTGCCCAGGATGGGGTTTCGCCTCGCTTGGCTCCACTGTCGTCTTACAACTCTGGAGGCTCCCCTCTAAATTAGAGAAGGGGCTAAACTCGGACCCATGAAACATCTGTTCTCTTCCTTCCCCTCCTCCTCCTCTTCCTCTTTTCCCTTCCTTACCTTTCCTCGTTTCCTTCTTCCCCTTCCTCTTTCCTTCCTCCTCCTTTTTCCTCTTTTTTTCTTCTTCTTCCCTTTCCTTCCCCATCTCCTTCTTCCCCTTCCCTTCCTCGTTTCTTTTTCTCCTCCCGTCCCTTTCTTCATCCCCTCTCCCTCCTCCTTTTTTCTTCCCCTTCCTTTCCTCCTCCTTTTTCTTCTCTTTCTCCTTCTCCCCTTTCCCTTTCTCCTTCTCCTTCCTATTCGCCTCCTCCTTTTCCTTCTTCCCCTCATCCTTCCTTCCCTCCTTTCCATATCCTTCTTCTCCTTCCCTTTCTCCTTATCCTTCTCCTCCTCCTTTTCCTTCTTCCACTCCCTTCCTTTCCTCCTCCTTTTTCTTTCCTTTCTCCTCCTCCTTTTCCTTCTTTCCCTCCTCCTTCCTTTCCGCCTTTCCTCCTCTTTCTCCTCCTTCTTCCCTTCCCCTTTCTCCTTCCCCTTCTCTTTCTCCTCCTCCTTTTCCTTCTTCCCCCTTCCCTTTCTTTCCTCCTACAATTTCTTCTCTTTCTCCCCCCATTCACTTCCCCTTCTCCTTCTTCCCCTTCCTCCTTTTCCTTCTTCCCTTTCCCCCTTCCTCTTGTTGGGGCGCAGAGGTGAAAGGCTAGAAGTTAGCAGAGAACCCCACCAACAAGCGTGGGATCCGGATAGAGAGAGAGACCCAGCGTTGGCTGGTCTGCATAGCACCCTCAGCTCACAACCTCCCTGCGCCCAACTGCTTCCTGGTTGCCTGAACGGACTTCCTCTCCCCACTTCTCCGAAACCCACCTGGGGAATAGGAAAACGGCACAGAAAGCGTTTTCTTTCGTCCGAATCAAAGGGGCCTATCAGCCACTCGGCTTCTCCATTCTTTCCCCCCA